>NC_056731.1:662300466-662585466 GCF_019279795.1 Protopterus annectens
TATTTCCTGAAAACAGGGTTGCAGTTCTCCAAGATTTCATTAATTGTTAAAACACTGAAACAAAAATGAACTTGCAGTATATAAAATAAAAACTGCAAATTTGTTTTTGTTTCAATATTTTAACATTTTAAGATTAAAATAAGCCAAGATGTTCCAAACTGCCTGGAGAAGGCATAAGTGTTGTTGTTTTCTGTCTGTTGCTATGGCTACAGCAGAAATATGATGGCCGGTTAAAGAATAGTCTGCTTAAATTGAGACCGGATAAGAGGGAGTCTACTGTAAATTTAGAGACAGGATTATGGTAGGGTCAGTGGCGGCTGGTGACTTCAAATCAAAGGGGGGCTGCAAGAGACAGCTGAATGAGTGGGGTCAATGGGAAGGGGTGTGGCCAACTAGAAAGGGGAGGAGCTATGCTCAAAACCACAAAAACTAACTAAATACACTGCCCTGGGTGCCAAACCATCATTATGAGAGTCCAATCAAGACAAAATGAAGTGTAGAAGAATAAAAATATTTCAATGCATTGGCTGCATGACAGCTTACTTAATATCTAGATGGAAACAAAAAGGTTGTGAGGCATGAAAAAATAAATTACTTTTTAAATACATTAATGGAATGCCATTCAAAATCAAGTATAAGAAAAACAAGCAGCACTCAACTCAAACCACTTCTTGCACTGCAGTTCTAATTATAATTTATATTCAGCTTTATTAAAGTACCAAGTAACATGCTGAAAGTAAAAATCTCTAATGCCCCCACTTGTGAAAATGTTTCTTATCTAAAAAAGACCTGCTGCCTGACAACTATCTACTTGTTTCATGGGGAAAACATGATCAAAGTAAAAAATGAAAAGCAAACAAGAAATAAGCTCAAGATACATTGCTTAAAAGGATTACTGTACAGGTTATGGACCACACGATTGGCATTCTGTTTAGTTTATGGGTAAAGCCTGCAGAGATGACTGGAAGTCTCCAAGTGTAATGAGCTTCTTAAAATAATGTAATCCTGTCCTTTATGACAAATACTGTCATATGCATTTCAATACCCAAGGCTTATACATTATCTAGTTAAGTATTCTCTACATGGCAACAACAGAAAGGCTTTCAATCGTGGCAGTTCTTTAACAGTATGCTTATTAAAGCTTACTTGCATCTTACAATCTCAGCCAAGCTTACCTGATGGTCATTAAAGTATTGCTACTTAAACACAGAGCAACATTCACTTTGAGTAATAAGCATAAATCAACAGTACAAAAAATATGACAAAAACCAGACCATTCTGCAAACATCAAGGACAGATGAAAAGCCACTCCAGTACTTGTGTCTACCTTGGATGGGGGGGATACTCTGCACATTTACACTACATAACTACTCCTTGCCTTGCTTCGACACATCCAGAGTCACTACATGGGGGAGTGAGGTGCAACAAGTATGTCACAATTTGAAATGTCTCTGGCTGACTGTGATGGCCCTGACACATTTGTCATTCCTCTCAACCTCAGAGCAAGAAATCTGGACAAAGCCATACAAAGAAGTAGGACAAAGGCCCAAAAATAAGGACAATTTTTAAATATTGCTCTTATAAACTTAGAAAGATAATAGAATAGGTCTTGCATTAGTATGAATTTTCTGAATGGTATGAAATCTGAAACTCAAATGTCTGTCATTATTTTCTAACTTCAGTCTTTAATTATTTGTCACTAATTTGCCAAAAAAACACAATTTTATGAAAAATGAACCAAAAATGTGATGTAAAAATATAAAATAGCCACACAATACAGCTGGGAACCTGTCAAAGAAGGGACACTTTAATATTAGTACTGCTAACTTGAGCAGCTGACAAAATAAACTAATCTGCATGCATTTCTGAAATAAAAGTAATCTATAACTCTGATTATTACAGTTATTTCTTAATTGTAAACCCTCCATGTTTTCTTCCAAAATTGCTATTTTGCGGAGGGATTATTAGGGGGAAGAGCAACATTCTGAGCCAAAAATCAGGGACAGTTGAGAGGTTTGGCTATGCCTAATTCTATAAAGCAATTTATTTGCATGCACCTCTCAACCTGTTAATGCAATAAATCTGGACAAGGCCAAATATATTGGGGGAACATATAAACAGTACTAAAAATTGCTCTTGTATAAACTGAGACAGTTGATAGAACAACAGGTCTTACTTTAGCATGCATTTTTCAGAAGGTTATGAAATCTGAAACTCAGTGTGTCATTATTTAGTGACTTAATTCCTAAATGATTTGCCAGAAAACCACAAATTTTATGAGGAACAAACCAAAAATAAGAAGCAAAAATCTATTCATTCTTTGAAAATCTGGACAGTTGGGAGGTATAGTTCAGCTGGGGCTGTCTAAGTTTGCCGCCCTCCCCCCTCACAAAACCATGGTCGAATGGAGCCTCCCCCTGCAGCCATTCCAATGATCCATTACTTGGCTATTTCACTCCATTTATCATAAACACTAATGTGCATACTGATTTACTTCTATGGTGATTTGGACTTCATTTAAAAGTTTTATTTTGCATTTTACAGCACAAACACTAAGACATCTGCTAAACAAACTTAGCATTAAAACTTCTCTGCCCTTGAAACAGCACTGAGACCCACATTCAAAGAAAATACATTTTACCAGTGGCAGATAAAGATTAATTCTGGGCTGTTTTCAAATCATAGGCCCCTTGCATATGAAACGTACATGTGCTCTTTGATACACCTTCCTATTGTTTTGAACATTTTTCCAGTAAACAATACGCATGCACCAATAATGACAAATCTGCCCAATTCAGAACATCTTTCCAGTAAACAATGAAACAAAATGCATGCACCCATAATGACAAAACTGCCCATTTCAGAACATTTCCATCATAAAAGTCTACTCAGACTTCTACAGTCCACCAATATCAGTAAATATGCACAATTCTACAGTCCACCATTATCAGTAAATATGCACAATCTCTGAAGAAGTAAAAAAGTCATCTAAATAATTCCACATTAAATAAATCTGTAACTAATGAAGAGGTTGCTGCTAGCAAACACCTTTATATTTCATGGTTTCATCGAAAAATAAAGTGTCTGATGCCCCTGAGGATTAAATTGCCTATATTACATTAAAAATGATAAGCTAGTAATATTGCAATAGGAAATGGATGGCAAACTGATAACAGGCTCAGAGGTAGTATCTTAACTTTTTCAGTAAGGCAGCATTCACCCCTTGTGGGAGTAGAACCAACAACCTTCTGCATCAAAAGCAAGTACACAACCTGTTGTGCTATTAACAATGCAAGCTGACTTAGCATAAGCAGCACTAAACTTCTCTTCCCCTGCAGCTCTCAGCTCCTTGTAAAATCTACTCAATACTCAACTGCATCTCAACTTCGCAGCACAAGAAATCTGGAAAAAGCCAAATTTATTGGAGGGGGGTCAAAAGCCCTAAAACCAGGGACACATTAAACATTGCTTGTATAATCTTGGAAAGTTGCTAGAATAAAATGCTGTGTTACCACCATACATTTTACTGCCAAGGTCCCTGTGCAAAAGAGTCAGAGCAACATACCACTATGCCAAATCACCTGCTTTGTGAAAGAAAAATGCTGTTACCACCATACATTTTACTGCCAAGGTCCCTGTGCAAAACAGTCAGAGCAACATACCACTACGCCAAATCAGCTGCTTTGTGAAGGAGAGGAAGACTGAAATTTAAATGGCTATCATTTAATGAATTCAGTTCTCACCATAGCTGTCAATCTCTTAGCACAAAACACCTGGACAAACCCAGTAATGAGGGGAATACAGCCCTCAAACATATTCAGTGAATTCACTTCTTGCCATAGCTGTCAACCTTAGCACAAAAAACTTGGACAAAGCCAATAATGGGGTAATAAAGTCCCAAAAATAAGGACAAATTTCAAATATTCATCTTATAAACTTAGAAAATTGCTAGAATAAAAGGTTGTGTTACTATGTATTTTCTGAAGAATATGAAGTCTGAAATTCAAATGCCTGTCAATTTTACTTCTGAGGAAGAAAAACAATTTTCAGCAGAGGCCCAGGGAGAAATACTGCAGACACATGTCTTTGTAAAATGGCAGGACACCAGAGCAAATCCAAACAAACACAGGGATGAGATGCAGACTCCACACAGAAGGCACCCCAGTCAAGAATCAAACCAGAAAACCTATAGTTGTGAGGCAACAATGCTACCACTGCAACATCAAATATGTAAGGAATTAAACATTCAGAAACCTGAAGTCTGAAATTCAAATTCCTGTCAATTTTATTTAACATTTGTTAATCAGGACAGTCTGACTTGGAACAAAAAAACAATTTTCAGCAGAGGCCCAGGAAGAAATAATGCAGACATGTCTTTGTAACATGGGAGGACACAAAAGCAAACCCACACAAACACAGGGAGAAGATGCAGACCCCACACAGAAGGCACCCCAGCCAAGAATCAAACATGAGAACCTGCAGCTGTGAGGCAACAATGCTACCACTGCACCATCAAATATCAAGCATTGCAACATTGAGAAACCACAGATATTATGAGGAACAGATCAGATCAAATATGAGGCAAAAATCTGCAATCTTTTTTACAAATGGCGGTGGGTAGGGAATTCAGGTCCTTAACAACTGCATACAAGGTACAGGGTTCAAGCCTGAGGTATTCCGTACCACAACACCATGAGTTTGTTCTAGTCACCAGTATATAGCAACTGGGGCATTTTACACACACACACACACACACACACACACACACACACACACACACACACACACACACACACACACCTGGAGTGCTTTAGATCCCTTTGTGCCATTAAATCCATAGAGAGCACCACAAACTTGCCAGCACATTACGTCCGTTGGAGCATCAAATCCACCACGCGAGATGTTCCTCCCCCGACGAGACTCCAGCCTGCCGACATTGCAGCCCGATCCATTTCCAGCGATGGTCTATGCAGTTACAACTGCATAGACTTCTGGGATCTCTGTTCTTAAATGTTTCCCAATCTGGACTGCTACTGAAACAGTCTGCGCATGCTCCAGACTGTCTCAGCAGCAGTCCAGACTAGTGCTCATGCGCGAAAGTCCGCGATTTTTAATTTTCTTTTTTATCTTTTATTTTCTTTCTTTTTTTTCTTTTTAACAGCTGGGGGGGCTGCAGTCCGGCAGTCCAATAGCACGGGCCGCCCCTGGGTAGCGTAACCATGCTGACATGAAGTAAAAGGTACATTTTGGCCTTGAGAAACATCATCAGTTTTCTGATGTTATCAAAATTGATGCAAGTAAGGAAAAAGTACAAAATAATACACTCAGGAGTCTAACAGGATTTTGCCTAACTACCAGAAAGTATGTGAGGCTTCAACAGATCAGTGTAGTAAAGTAGAATTGCATTAAGTGAATTCATACGGTTAACTTCAGTAAATAATGTGTGTACATGGCAGACCAGAAAATATAAATAGACTTAGCAACATTAAACAATGAGTGTATGCAAACCAGTATTAACATCTTGTATAAATTAACCACTTAGGCTTACTAGTAATACGATTTGTGACAAATGCATTGGAATTTAAAATGAAAGAACTCTGCATTAGAAGACAGTTTTACATACAAATATAAAAGTGTTTCTAAGCCCATGATGTTAAATATCTAACATCATGGGGTTAGAATCACTTAAGACCATAATGAATAGTATTACTACGGGGAAGAGATGACTGCTAGTAATAAGTTTAAATCTGTAGCACAGTTGTGAATAAATACTAGACATTAGAAGGGGGGACTTAGGATGATCACAGATTGCTGAGAAAGCCACAACTCTCTCATCCCATATTTTAAAAAAAAACTGAGGGAAGCTGCCAAAGACGCTTGTGATTATCAAGAGCACAGAGTCCATACATTGGGTTAAGAGCTTAATGGACTCCCGAAGGAGGGCTGATACAGCAATTAGTACCCACAAAGATCTGTGACAAACCGAAATGCTGCCAGCCCAGCTAGCTGGAATTTTGTAAATAATTATATGTCACTTGAAAATATTAATATGATTTATATAGAAATGTGACACTGCCAGCAAAGCTATCTGGAATTTTGTAAATAATCATATGTCATTTGTGAATATTAATATGATCCATAGGCTTGTCTTGCAAAGGTAAGAGAACTATACATACCAAAAGGGGTGTTGTACTCTATAATGGGTCTAATGAGTGATGAGTAGAGGGGAACAATGACCTCTTTTTTCCTGGATGAGAAGCCTTTTGTGATGAGGTGTACCATGTAGAAGGATTTCCTGACTACTGTGGCAATGTGTTTATCAAAGGAGAGACTACTGTCCACCTGTGTCCCAAGGTCTCTTATCAAACTTTCAGTGTTAAGTAGACTACCACCTATGTGTAGCTCATGGGTACAGAGTTTTTACCAAAGGGGATGACAATGCACTTTTTGGCATTGAGCTTGAGGCCATGGCTTTGATGCCAGGCATCTGTCTCAGTGAGAACCTTTTGTAGGATGCCCAGATCGTTAGGAGTTTCAATTATGGCTCCTAGTTTGCAGTCATCTGCGAACTTCATTAGCTAAAGACCTTCTGTGTTAGCCTGTACTTTAGAAAAGTAGATATCAAGCAGGAGAGGACCCAGGAATGAACCCTGTGGTACTCCAGTTGTCACTGGTCTGAAGTCGAATTTGGAGTCTGCTACTTTCACAGTGTGGGTTCTGTCAGTGAATCAGTTGGCAACTCATCTTGTGACATAGGGATTTATACCTAGTTAAGTGAGTTTATCTATAATTCCAAAGTGGGGGATGGTGTCAAAAGCCTTGGCGAGAGCTAGATAGGTTGCGTGAACTACCTTACCCTCATCTATGGCTTTGGTGATTGATTCAAAGAAGTCCATCAGGTTTAGGAGACATGATCTGCCTTTTACAAACCCGAACTGGGTGGGGTCCAGAGTTTGGAGATTACCAATGTCTGTTTATAAGTTCCATGATGATACATTCCATGGCCTTGCAGACCAGGCTCGTTAGGCTAACGGGGTGGTAGTTACCGGGGTCCGTGGTGGCTCCCCCTTTGTGGAGTGGGATAACCATCACTGTGCCCCATTCAGTGGGTACAAAGCCTGAGGTGAGGCTATGATTGAACATGGTGCTTAAGTGGGGTGCCAGTTCATTCTGTAGTTCATGTAGAACGCAGCCTGGGATGTTGTGTTCTTGGCTTTGAAGAGTGTGTTTTTTACCTGTGCAGCCATGATTGCAGGAACTTTACATTCGTCTGATATACAGATGGAGCCTTTAGGAGGTGAGAGGGGGTAAAGTTAGCACTGAACCTATCTGCCAGGATGTTGGCAATATCAATTGGCTCTACATATTTAGCGCCATTGTGCTGTAACTCAGAGCAGATCTAAGTGTTGCCATTGAAATTCTTGACATAGCTATAGAATGCTTTGTGGTTGTCTTTAGAATCAGTGGTGATTTTGTTTTCATAGCTAGCTTTGGAGGATTTTATGAGGGATCTCAGCTTCTTACTGAGACTAACGAGGGAGCTCCTCCAATCATGGGATTTTACTCTTTTTTGCAACAGTTTCTTTCTTCTGTTGTAGAGTTTGTTTATGGCAGGGGACCACCAGATTGGCTTCCTTTTTTGGAGGATAGCATGTTGGTTTTGTTAGGGATAGCACGATCCAGGCACATGTGTAAGTGCTTATAAAGTGCATTTGTGTAGGATTCAGCTGTCGTACTTCTATTGTCCGTCTGCATGGGTGTCGTGAAGTTTGACACTTCTGTCTTAAGAAGTGTGAAGTTGGCTTTGGAGAAATATTTTACGGTGGTTTCCCTAATGTGGGGGTGGGGTCAGGATGTGGATGTCTAGGGTGATTAGCTTGTGGTCAGATCTGACCAATGATGAATTGACCTCTGGTGTAAAACACTGGTCGCCCATGTCGGTGATGACCAGGTTTAGGATACTGCTGCCCCTGGTAGGTGTGTTGATAGGCTGATGCAAAGCATTGGAATTCATGACTTCCAGAAAATGTTGCACAAAAGAGTTGATACATGAGTAGTTTTCCCAGTTAATGGTGGGGTAGTTGAAATCGCCCATTATTAGGGTGTTGGGTTGTACCCTAATATTTTTCAGTGTATCAAGAAATGAGGAGTGGGAATTCTGGAGCATGTGGGAGATCTGTAGCAAGTTACAATTTGGATTGCGGTCTTGTCCAGAGTTAGTTGCACTTCGATAAACTCGGATGCATTATGCTTAGCAACTAGCCTGGAGGTGTGGATATCCTTAATGAATATATACACGCCTCTGCCTTTAGTGTTTCAGTCCAGGTTTGGTGGCCAAAAGGTGTGGTATGAATTATAGCCTGGTAATACAGGGGTGCTCTCTGGAGCCTTGAATCAGGTCTCTGTCACTGCTCTCCATTTTAAGGAGTGCCTCGAGTGAATGCATTTTGAGGTTTAGACTTCTAGCATTGAGTAGCATTACCCTGAGATTTTGCTTGCTTGTACCTGTTATGGTGGTGAATTTATCATTTGAACATTGCCTAAAAAAGGCACTATAGGGGTGGCAAGAGCCTTAACCAGTATCCAGAAACCCAAGATGACAGGTGTAGGCCATCTCTGGCAAAGCATCGTGGTCTGTCGATCATGTTATCCCAGGCAGAAAGATATTGGATCTCCTCAGAATGGCACCAGAAGCTTGGTCAATTGTTAAAGTCAACCATTTTGTCCTTGTACTGTGATATCATTTTGGGTGATGGCAGGATGCTACTCAGGGCTACGGTTATAACTGCCTGAGCTACAAGATCGGAGAACTCCTCCATGTCTCTTTTAATGTAGTCCAGGGAGGTACGTCTCAGGTCACTCACACCAACATGGACAATGACAGAGTCATATTTGTACTTGTTGTGGAGTGACCTGAGTGTGTGCATTATGTGGCGGATCCTGGCACCCGATAGGCAGCTGACAGTAACTTTCTCCTTGTTTAGCCTGGTGAGTGGGACATCAGTGTGCCTGACTATAGAGTCACCTATGACTAGAGTGTTGGGTATGTTGCTATGCCTTATGTAGTAGATTATGCCTATGTAGTAGATTATGCTACCAAATACACTGACGTGGTGGCTCTGTCCTCCATTGAGGCAGAAAGGGTGGCAAATGCTTTGTTAAAAATTTTCAGCAGGGTAGGTTTTTCAAAAGAAATATTGACTGACAGTGGTGCCAATTTCATGTCAGACCTGCTGGCTTGTCCCTGGAAATAGTGAGGGGTGAAGCACCTAAAGACCACCCCCTACCATCCCCAGACTAACGGTCTTGTTGAGAGGTTAAACTCTACACTCAAGGCCATGCTACGGGCATTTGCAGACCAGTTTATGAGGGACTGGGACAAATATTTGCCCCATTTGTTGTTTGCTTACAGAGAGGTGCCCCAGGAATTCACAGGTTTTTCACCATTTGAATTGCTCTATGGGCATAGGGTAAGGGGACATCTAGATTTGATTTGAGATGAATGGGAAGGTGAGTGTGAATCTCACAAGGAGTCTGTTGTGGCATATGTCCAAAACCTCAGGACAAAGCTCAGGGAATTCATGGGCTTGGCCCAGGAGAACTTGATAGATGGCCAACAGCAGAAAAGGTCTGGTATGATAGGAATGCTCAAGCTAGAGAGCATTCTGTATGAATGCAGGTAATGGTTCTCATTCCTTTCAGATGCAACATGCTGCAGGCAGCTTGGGAGGGACCCTACAAGGTGGTAAGGAAGGTCAGTGATGTTAACTACATGGTAGAACTGCTAGGCGGGAGGCAGGGGCACAAATTGTACCATGTTAAGATGATGAAACCTTACCATGACAGGAAGGCCCTTGTGCTAAGTATTTGCAGTACAAAGCAGGAGTCATCTGAGGGGAATCTATGGCTACAGGGAGCCAGCCAGTAAAATCCCAAATTAGTATGGTGGAGCCTAAGGTTGCAGGCATACGATGGGCCAGTGCAGCATGGTACTGGGATTAGCAATGCCAAGGCAGCCGGAATCTCAAGACAGGGAATGGGGTAAGGCATTCCCAGATAGGCTCAATCCTCTTAAGGAACATTTCTCAAGGGTCACTTGAAAAAACTAGCTTGAGCTTTTGTGGAGGGAGAAGTGTGACAAACCAAAATGCTGCCAGCCCAGCTAGCTGGAATTTTGTAAATAATTATATGTCACTTGAAAATATTAGTATGATTTATACAGAAATGTGACACTGCCAAGCCCTGATATCTGGAATTTTGTAAATAATCATATGTCATTTGTGAATATTAATATGATCCATAGGCTTGTTTTACAAAGGTAAGAGAACTATTTGTTATGTATATTTTAAACTACTGGTGCAGAAGTGTGTTTTGGACTGTATATGTTATGTACTAAGCTTCAAGATTGCAACCACAGTGTACCCTGCTTGAAAACAGCAGAAATGTGTATAAACTATATATTTGTGCAGATGTGTGTTTTAGTGATAGAAGTGGGAACATACAGAGTTAACTTGCAAAACTTCAAGAAAATAACTTGAAATTGTTTACAAATGTGCTATAAAAGTTAGTTAATGCAAACAGACACAATGTTTACAGTTGGAGGCTTTCCTATTGTCTTGAAACAGAAATAATTACTAGGTTTCAAATGTAAGTATTTAGCTGTTTTACGACTTCCAGTTCTACACAAACTTCTGAACGATATGTGCCTCTGACACAGAGGTGCTAAATTCTAAGTTTCTGTTAGCCTGGGAACTGAAAGCAGGTGACAAAGAGTGATGTCATCCCAGCTAACCCAGCAGTAATGTGTATTATTAACTTAAGAACTATGTCAGAGAGTGAATCTGTGCATTTTGTATCTTGTCTTGGATCTGAAAATATCCATTCAGCACATCTCATCAGCACTTGCCTTGCTAATAGTAAGTAGCTAGATTACAGTGTTTTCTCTTAGATATAGATAGGAATATAATAAAGATTAGTTTAGATGTTTTCTGTATTTATTTGAGACTGTCCTGCAACAATGCTGTTTTAAAATAGTTCCTGTAGTCAGTGTGCTGAGTTATTGAGTACTGTCTTGTTCTTTTAGTATTTATTATTAAACATATTTAAACCTTTTGATTGTCACTGGTTTGTTTAGAGATATTTAAGCTGTTAGGGTACTTGCATATGTATTTGGTGACACTGTATATGCCACTCCAATATCCTTGTAAGCATTCGTCACACATACCATTTGGATAATAGTAACATAACACAGTAGGATTGGTCACCCTTTGGAAAGGGCTTTAAAGTAGCTGATAAGGGATTATGGTGGCAGTGCTAACTACAATATATTCTGGGCAGAAGTGGACATAGCTAGTAAACCTGTGGCAGCCTTTCTCAGATGTGTGTGTATAAATCCAATTTCAGTGTGTGTGTGTGTGTGTGTGTGTGTGTGTGTGTGTGTGTGTGTGTGTGTGTCAGCTACTTTGGCAGGGACATGAAGCACTGGTTGGACAGAGAGAGTGCTGGGAGGACTTGGCTTGGAATCCTGGTTAAGGACTCAACTCTATAGCTTTGCCGGTGGGAAGTCTTATTGGGGATCTGGAGAAAGAAGGATAAAACCAGCCCCAGACTGACTGTGATCTCTGTGTGCTTGTAAGGGAAATTGTACTTTACTGTGTGTGTACTTGTCAATCCTCCAAATGTGGACGTCCCTCACTGATGCTAGTGGAGAGGATTGAGGCTCCTGGATTACTGGGCCAGTGCAGGGGCATCACAAGATCCACCACTGGTCTCTTCTAGCCATGTTATTTGGACATAACTCTTAAAAAATAGGTTTATGAATTTTTTATTGGCCAGAAGTGAGAGGGTAATGCAAGTTGGGTGAGCAGTTTGAAAAGGTTGGCAAGGCAGAAGACAAAGCTAAGGTTTTACTGATGTCTTTAAAAACACATGAGGGAAGTTGCTAAGGATGCTTGTGATTATCAAGACCAGGGAAGTCCATACACTGGATTAAGGGCTTAATGGACTCCTAAAGGAGGGTTGGAGGGAGAACTGATACAGCAGTTAGTAGCCACAAAGGTCTACCATTGGTATCTTCTAGTGATGATGTTCCTTTTTAGGCCATTTGGACATAACTCTTAAAAAAGATGCTTATGAATATTTTTATTGGCCAGAAATGAAAGGGTACTGCAAGATGTGTGAGCAGTATGAAAAGGTTGGCAAGGCAGGAGACAAAGTTAAGGTTTTACTGATGCCTTTACCTATTACTGAGGAACTGTTTTATATAGTGGTAGACTATGTTACTAGGTAACCTGAACCAAAAGAGTGTTAATGCTCTTGTCAGAAATTTTCAGCAAAGCAAATCTTCCATGGGAAATACTGAAAGTCAGAGGTTTTAAATTTATATACAGAAAGAAAGAAGTACTAAACTTATGTCAGACATACCTACTTGCCTGTGGAAGCATGGAGATGCTAAGCAACTGAAAACTACAACCTAATATCCAAAGACAAAAAGGTTTGCTGGAGAGTATTAACTCCATTCAGAAACATGCTGAGTATCTTTGCATACCAGATTAAGTGAAAGTGGGACATGTACCTACTGTGTCTCCTCTTTGTCTTCAAATAGTTGCCCCAATAATCCACATTTTTTGTCATTTGAGCTACTTTATGGACATAAGGTGAGAGTACCCCCAGACTTCATTTGTAATGAGTGGGAGGATGACTGTGATTCCAACAATGAGGCTGTTGTGAAGCAATAGGTGAATTTCAGGACTAAGCTTAGGGTGAATGTAGGATTTGCATAAGAGTACCTAACAAAGGCACAACATCAGAAAAATGTCAAGTATGACATGATAGTGACCATCTGAGAGAACTTAACAGCCCTTACTCCTAGTCTACAGAATAAGCTGCAGGTAGAATGAGAAGGTCCTCTCACTATTGTACGGAAGGTAACTGATGTTGATTTTATGGTGGAGATGTCAGACAGGAGGTAGAAACACAAAGTCTACTAGTTAATATGATAAAGTCCTACCACAATAGAAAGCCTGGCAGTTAGCACAGAGGGCTAAAGCTATGAGCTGTTAATGAGCTGCTTCCTGTGTCCGTGGTATAGGGCTTGATTCCTTCCACATGAAGTAACTTCAGGTCTGTTCAACAGGAGAATATCCAGTTCTATGTCTCAGTCACACAATTCAGCAGAGGGAGGAATTGTATACAGCTATGGGGAAGGAATGCTTGCAAATAGTGTGAGCTTTCCAAGCACTTCCATCTTACCTATATCGCAGAAAATTTACAATAGTTACAGATCATAACCCTTTCAACATGTTACACTTTACAGGTGGAGTTTGGGAATACTGTCCTACAACATGATGATCCAGCTCTGATGTGGTATCAGTAAGTCAAATGCAGATGGTCTGACAAGACAAAGGACAGGGTAGTTTAGCTTAAAATGCACCATTAACCCCCACACACTGTTTTGTCCTTTTTTTTTTTTTTTTTTTGTAGTGTCTCAACAGAACTGTCTTGAGGTCTAAAACAAGGTAAGAATGTAGAAAAGTGGTATTAAACTAATGTAAATGTAACTACTATCAAAAAAGAAACACAAGAGCTTTATAGTATCAGGTATATTAGGTATTACAAAGCAGGTATGTCAAGAGACCATTTGTTCCTTGCCAATACCCATCCTTATGAGGTAGCTTCTACTTCTAACATAGCAGTGTAAGTCAAGCCCAGGATGTATCTACAGATGACCATCAAATCATCAAGGTTAGTCTTGAAGGATAACATATAACAGTTTACTCCAGAAATGTGGTAAATATTGGGTAATAAATCTGTCCCTTCAACATGTTTTGTGTATGTTGGTACAGACTCATATCCTTAGATCTAGTGCAGCTGTTTGTCATGTGGAGATGCAAGAGATCAACGAGGGTTTTGGGTCTTGATGGAACAGATTGCAAGACACAGAACTCCACTTAAGAGTCTATAAGTGACTGAGTATAGAGATCGGCTGACTCATTAGCTTTGTTTTCTAGACCAGAATCTTCTTGGTTAAGAACTTCTGACACCTTTCACACTGTGTGTGATATGTCCGGACATGCGCATACCAGTAGGGACGTTACTCTGTGGATTGTCAGCTTGTCAGCTCAGACCATCTTAGTCTGGAAACTGCCTATTATTAAAGAAAGGAAACAATATTCCAACAAAAACTCCAGCATGAAATTACATCAGGCAATTATCCTAGTACAACAAAAAACTAAAACACTGGAACTAGTACTTGGTTACAACTTACTCCAATATTAAGGATAGTTGGATGGAATTTTTTTTTATAAAGTTTAATACCATCATTAAACATGTTTTTAATGTTACCACTGTTAAAGATGCCAACAGCCACCATGGTGGAATAAAGCTTTGAACTAAGTTGAGAGAAACACTGTTGGTCATTACAAATTTTTTTTTTTTTTTTTGCTTTAGATAATGGGCTAGCTGTATCTTGATACTCTGCTGGAGAATGGACATTCTCCAGCAGAATATTATACAGATATTGCTTGGTGAAAAACAAGTCAGTTGCTTCATGCCAACATAGTAAGCTGCCATGAAGCAGTGACTGAAAAAGCAAATGGATGCTGCTTTGCTGTTTTGCGACCATAAGACAAAAAAAGGTAAAAAAAAAAAAAAAATCTCAACCAGCAAAAGCAACTGACATTGCACTGGTAAATATACTGATAACAGCATTTAGCAAGGTGGAAAAATAAAAAAAAATGTAACCCTGACGGTGTGTGTGTGTGTGTGTGTGTGTGTGTGTGTGTGTATGTGTGTGTGTGTGTGTGTCTGTGTGTATGAGAGAGAGAGAGAGAGAGAGAGAGAGAGAGAGAGAGAGACAGGAAGAGCACGTACCTCTCAATTTCTTTATTCAACAATTTGGATTCAGAGAAGCTTTACATCAACTTGCATTATCTGAACAATAAGAAGTATGAAACTATGTCGAGCTGTATTGACTAAATGCAGTCCTCAGTGATTTATCAGTAAGTTTCTTGACAGCAGCAAGAATATGAGGCAAATCAGAAACATTTTGCAAAATCAGGGACAGTTGGGATAGGGAGGGTTTGGATGCTTTGTACTACATTATGTTTTTAATTTACTTGATCACAATGACAGGGGAGGTGTTTTCAGTATAAATAGTCACAGTAACTGCTGGGCACATTTGTGTGTGTGCAAGCACACACGCGAGTGTGTGTGTGTGTGTGTGTGTTTCTACATGTATGTCTGTATGTGGGGGCATGTGTGTGTCATCCACCTGCAGTACTAGGCTTCACACCCCCACTTGACAGGTGTTATTTCCACAGTAACACCCATCCTGTCAGGAATTACTGATAGCATGCATTTATTTGGAAAATGTGAAAGGGCTGATTATCTTACCTCATGAACTAAACATTCAAAGGAATTACATCTGACACAGAATCACTGAAAGTACATTTAGTATGGAAAAAAACACTGTTAGAGCAGATGCAGCAGCATGTTTATGATTTTTAATGTTTTTTTTAATGTTTTTTTTCTAAGTACAGTCAGAAACTGTCTTACTCCTTCTTGTTTTAGCAAATTCCGGTCAAAGATCATGTGTCAGAACAATGGAAAGCTTCTAAAGCTGTGTCAGTTTGTAAATAAATGTAGCGACCAGAACACAGCAGAGGATTAAGTGTCAATCAGCTTGAATAGTATCATAGGTAAAATGTTTTAAGAAGATTCAGCTCAGACCTTTTCAGCATCATTCAACATTCAACCAACTAGTAGATGTTATTAAACATGGGGTCTTGAGCAAAAATTCATGCGTCACCAACTCACTCAATTTTTACACCAGTTTGATTGCTATTACTGGTGAAGGTCTGTTTGTAGATGTAGTGCACCTTCATCTGGAAAAGGCATTAGCTACTGCGCCCTAGTGTACTGCCGAACTTAATTATCTTAAAAGAGAACTCTAGGATAAGTAATTTGATCACAAACTAAGAGTCAAAGTATGAATATGTTTTTGTCTCAGACGATAAAAGTCTCCATATTAGGCCTTTCCTTTTTTAATATAACAGTGTCAGCCATCCACTTAAAAGAAGAATATGGTCTGTTAAGTTTGCAGAAGATGGAAAGACAGGAACAATAAATAGTAATGAACATGAGTCATCAATGTAGGTCACAGGATAATTTGGTCCCAGAAGAATGAAGCCTACTTTAATTCTAAAAAATGCATAGCATTACATCATGAAACCTATAATAAGGGATGTCCATACTCAATTAATAATCACATTTTGCCTTAATTCTGATCAAGTTAAGGATTTGGGTGTGGCTATATATAGTGGACTGAAGTTTGAGACTCATGTTAATACTCTTAATAGGTGTTACACTATCATGAAAGACATTGGCAAGGATTCATGAAGCCTCCGTGTAAGAGTTATAACTCTTACACGGAGGCTGCAGTTAAACGGAGTGATGTCAGCATGCTCTGCATATTCATGAGAGCATGCTGAATCACACCTAAGTCTAACACAGTCCGTGTAAGACAGTAGGGGGCGTGTCCGTAGCCTGAGCCCTGCAAGCGGACATGCACCCAGAAGTGTAAAAGTGCCCAAAGTAAACACCCACAACAGAGTCCACGGAAATGTGAATAAACACAACACAACACATGCCCCCACAGACTATGAACATAAAATATATAAATGAACATGTTATATATTTTTTAAATTGTAAAGATGTTTAACCGTGAGTGCGCTCATTTGCGCGGGCGTGCCCGTAGCGCAGCTACAGTTAGCAGTCAGTGGGAAAGCATATAAGAACTAAATATGCAAAATAAGCCAGGAAGCAATAGCATAGCGGTAGAGATGTTGGCTGAAGAACAGGCAGTCATGGTTCGAGCCCCCACAACACCATTTTTTTTTTTGCAAAATAAGCAGGAAACAAGTCCCTGACAAATATGTACACATAAAACCACAATTTATGTAAAATGTAATGAAATAGCCCATTTATATTGAAGAAATGTGAGGTAACAAAAGAATAAAAAATGCCAGATGTGCTCATAGCTGAGCTACAGTTTAATAGAGTGAGTGCATCTGCCTGTAGATGAGCAGTGGTTTAACTGGTGCAAAATGAGTGCCCGTAGCTGAGCAGTGGTCTAACACAATAAATCTATGTGCCCCTAACTGAGCTGAGCATAATATGCATGCCAATAGCCAAATGAGGCTTAAAGCAGCGTACCCCGTTTGTGCGGAGCTGCGCACGGCACAAACAAGCTAACCGACGGGCAACGTTGAGCAAGCCGTATCAAAACTGCCTTTACACAGACACACCCCTCAGCATGTCTAGACAGTCATGAAAAATAAAAAGCAGTGGCCAGGTTCGAACCCAGGATACTATACACCATAGTCAAGGTACCAAACCACTAAGCCATGACAGCAGTACCTAGAAATGCAATAATAGCTAATATATAGGAATGAATACAAACTGGAGCATGACAATGCAGGTTTACTGAAGTTGATACAATTCCAAAATGGCCAATCACAGATATGTGCGTGAAAAACGGACTATATAAGCCCCATAGGTGGGAATACACAGCATAAACGATTGTAGAACTGACCTGCAGGCAGAATGACAGGAGTAGGAGAGGGTAGTTGCTTTCGAGCACAGATGTGGGGTGTTGAGGAGTCCAGGTACATGGTCTGGCTCCTAGTCCATAATCATGAGGCCCAACTCATGCAGGGCCAGGTCCTCTGGGGAGCATACAGGGCCGAGGCATGGGACCGGTTGGCTCATGATCTCACCAGTGCCACAGGGATTCCAAGGACTGGTGAGCAGGTCCGTCACCACCATGCAGACCTGAAGAGACACAAGCAGGACCAACTGAACCTTTGGATCCAGGAGGCCCGGCAAACACCCAACGCCCCACTACTGAGTAAGTAACATTTAATTATGTATGTAAGAAATTAAACTAGCTGATATTATGGAGATGTGTATTCCAATATTACTTCATTTATATTACAGCTGCAGGTGTCCGTTCTGCGAACAGCAGAGCTTATGGCGATAGGCTGCTGCGGTTGCGCCACCAGGCAGGTCAGTAATCCACTACCAGTAACTGTAAAGAAATATAAAAGTATGACAGTCAGCAAAAGAGTGCAGTGTAGTCAGTTAGGAATAAAATCTGCAAGTAACAGTGTGAAAGTGTATGCAAGTATTGCTTGATTACAAAAATGTGCTTCAGCCTGTAAGTTAAACCGAAAAATGAAACTGTCTGACATATATTCTGAAATAAAAATGCCCTACCTGTAAGAAAATAGTACACAACCTGCAGCAGGCTGAAAAGTATAGCTGCAGAAGATGATGAAATCACATGTGTGAAATATATCCCTGTGGAAATACTGAAACATGACAGAAGTGAGACTACTGGAAAGGATTGTAATAACTACAGGTAAAACATGTCAATAAAGCCTAGAAGTAAGTACCATCCTGAATAGTAAAATGAAAGCAAGTGAGAGAGTGTGAGAAAGTGTCATGAATCCAGCAATACAGTAGTAATAACCCCTGAATAAAGTATACTGCAGTCAAGACAGAATGAAATGCATGTGAGATTCAAAACCAGACAGCGAAATCTGTTCAAAGTGTTGCTGCATCTGGAATGTGTATCCCAAAATCTGGATATGTTGCTCTCAGTCTGCAATATGCAGATAGGATGATTGTCTGATATACCAAACATCCACACTTGTCTACAGCTATATAAAGCAAATGTAGCAGGATGATGTAGCTGAACAAAGCTAGATATGAATGTGTATGAAGAACCATAAAATGTATATTGATGTTGCAGTAACAGTCCTATCACCAAGTTGAAATAGTTATCGTATAGGAAACTGTAGTTAGAACAGCAGTGTGTATATAACTGTAGCTATTAGAAATGTACAGCATATGTATTGTTATTCAAAGGTGTTAATATTACTTTCTTTACCCCACCCTATAACCACATATAACCCATTCCATGTGAAAATGGTATGTGCAATCACAATTAACACCCCTGGACGTTTGTCCTGTTGGGTCATATATATTTGCATGTCCGTTGATGCATCTGCCCTGTTCATACATCCACACCTGATGGCCTGTTGCCATCAATTAACCCTGCATGTTGTTGGACTTTGTATTTCTGTTCAAATTATGCATGTGTTATGCACGCTGTTCAATGGTGTGAATATCTGGGTGTTTGGTTAATGGGAATACTAATGCATGCTGTTACAACTAATTGTGAATGGTATTATATGTCACTAACCCAAACTGTCATGACATAATGCAAAACATAGGATGACAGGGAAGGCGGGTTCCTGCGGACCCACCTCTCCCACCTCAGCTGGCGAGTGCACCTGGCACTAGTGCAGAGTCCAGACCCCCCTCCGGTGGCCCTGTGCGGGTGGAAGCGCTGCAGGGGATGGGGCTCGCCCCCCCTCTGCAAGTGTGGCCAGATGAGAACCACCACTCACCCTCCGTACCGTCCGGACTGTGGTGCGTAGGGAGATTCGGGACTCTGTTCTCGAGCCCCTATGCCAGCTCGAGGCACGGGTGGCGCAACTAACGGGCATGCCTGTTGCCCCGCCTACACAGCCCCCAGCACAGCCCTGTCCTGGGCAGTGAAGGAACAGTGGCAACTGCCTATGGGTGGGGATATCAGTTCCACTGTTGCCATCTGTGGGCTCATGGGCTCTGGATATCCAAACCTCCGTCCCCGTCAATTGTGTAACCCCCCCCACACGTGTCATACACCGCCCCTGTATGCGTCTTGTTTGTCTTCTCTGTTCACCTACCCAACCTACCTCCCCAGATGTACCGACTTCCTTCACCTGACATACCACTCTCACCTGAAAAAAAAAAAAAAAGGGCACTCTGTACCCACAAAAAATTACGCCCCATACATAGCTGCCCATTCTGCACACATGTCTGCTGGACATGGAACCTATCAATTACAATTGGCTGTACAACAAGTATTATTGTTGTCCTGACACCTCTCTCAGGGGTGGAAGGTTTCAAATGTCACACCAAATTACATACATATGCACAGCTGTTGCTGATGAAGAAATGGGCAGCTATGGGCCTTACCTACATCCCTCCTGCACATCCCAAGCTTGTTTCCCTACTGTCTTACCCTCTTTGTGACCCCTTTTTCACCACTTTTCTGTCTCCCCATTTTCTTTTCTTTCAAAGAAAATAGCGCGGGTGTGCGCAAGAGTAAGCATGTTTAAGCGGTTGTAAGCGGGTGTGCGCTTGTGTGCCCAGAGCTAACCGCCAGTGCGCATGCGTGAGCTCCGCGCAAACCAGCGCTAACCCAGTTACAACTGCTTAAAAGTGCCTTAGTCACTTTGATTAACAGGTCTTGTAGTCAGTTCAGAAGCAAAATAAATTCCCACTGACAGTCCCGAACCGAGGACCTTGGAAACAGTAGTCTGCATGACTTACCACTAAGCCATGACTCTTACACAAGAACATTGTGCTAAAATAAATATATCATGTAATAGTAGGAATGAATGTAAAGGGAATATAGATGTGTAGTACACAAAGCATGCCATTTAGAATTACTATCAAAACTAGTGGATTTCCATAATAGTAGTGTGTGAACAGAAACAGCCATGCTAGTTGGTAGCTAGTAGGTAATAATGTCACTATAGCACCTTGCAAGCCACACACATACTCACAGCAGGATAATCACTGCCCATACCCCACAACCACTTACAGGAACACATCTGGACCAAGTAATAAAATATGTGGAGCAAAGGCCCAAAACCAGGGACACATTACAAATAATGTTACAACAAATGCAGACAGGTCAGAGAGTAAAAGGGTCTGCATTTTGTGGGATGTTTGGAAGGGTATGAAGTCTGAAACCTGAATGTTTGTCACCATATTCTGACTTGAGCCCAGAGTGATTTGCCAGAAAAAGGTGTGCATGAGATATTGACCAAAATATGAGGCAGAAATGTGGACAACCTGCAAATATCTGTACACATGACGAGTCTGACACCACCATATTTGAATAGTTAAGAGCCTAGACATAGCAACAGTGAATGACTTACAGGGATGCCCCACAGACTCCATGTGAAATGTACAAACAGTAGGCAGAAAGGTGTAACACATGCAATGGTAACTATGGAGTCCTGAAAGTATTCACCACTTGCATGGCAGAAAAAGTGTAGTAATACATATGCTCATGCTAACCCACAGTCACAACTGCAGCATACCAGACATTTTAATGGGTGTACCCCACTGATATGTACCATTCCATGAGGCAGATAACAGATGAACCTGAAAGTCTCTGGGGCCTGCTCAGCAGCATACTCAAATACCCAAATAGATGTCAAGTCCCACACCATGGCCAGACCACACTGCATGCTGTAACACCCTAGCAGATATAGCAAGCATTCCAAGGTGTGAATGTACATGGAAAATAGGAAAGCTACAGCAGCACACTACAGTCAGGACACCTAGCAGGCATACAAGTAGTGACTGTAAAGGGCAAATATTGAAGCCTTAGCAACAAAGTGCAAGCAAAAGTGAAAGGAAAGCACACACACACACATTAACAGTAGTAGTAGTTGTAGGTGTCAGTGTACATACACAGTTAGTACAGGAAACTGGAGAAATGAATGGAGGAATGTTAATCTACAACACACCTGGAAATATGAGAGAGATACCAACCTTTACACTCACAGAACATTGTCCACAGCATAACAGCATGGTCCCTACCCTTAAAAATCTGAAAGGGCTACGCCTATCTCACATACCTTTTTATAGCACTGTTCTGAAATCACAGTGAGAACTGCAATCAGTACACAACTGGCTGCATGCAATTAGCAAATGCTGGCTAACAATTGGTGCAGAGGCCATCACATGGGCATATGGATACCTACAGAAGTATGCTGTACTCCCAGTCCACACATGCAATACTTTCATTGCACCCTGAGAAGGACGTGAGAGACAGACAGACAGAGAGAGAGACAGAGACAGAGACAGAGACAGAGAAAATTGCAATTAAGCAGACACAAACAAATTGTTCAGCAACAGCCACCTGAAAGCTGACAACTGGGAAGTGGAGCAGCAGGACAGAGAACCAGACGGCAACACAAGCAGCTGTGACAAACACAGGTAATGTAAAGTAATACTATAAAGGTCTACATACTGTGAACCCTCCATATGTGTCATTGGTCTGTATCCATATGTATACGAAGATGTGTAAAGGGCAGGGGACATACAGCAACTATCAGTGAAGGCTGTACATACATTTGTATGTAAGAGCATCTATGTGCACATATCAATGTAGGTTGACTGTAGGTTGTAGTGAAATGTACAAAGTAGGTTTCACAGTTATGTATGTTTAGCAGTATGTTAGTGTGTGTATACAGTATGGTAGACAAACATGTTGATATACCTGTCTATCATATGGATACGTATGTATGTCAACATATGTATGTGTATATATATATATATATATATATATATATATATATATATATATATATATATATATAATATGCATATATGTATACATACATAGAGAGAGAGATGTAGGAATACATAGACAGATGTAGATAGAATATTGTACAAACATATATATATGTAATGCACACATACAGATATAGATATATGTAGATACATATACATAGACAGACTGATCTGACTATGTACAGATATGACTGTATATGACGACCTTCAACACACCCTGTCCCACCCCCTCTGTCACTCTCACCCCCTCTGTGTCCCCCTCTCCACATCTATAGCAATATATGTACATCAATATATATATATATGTGTATATGTATACAGACATATATATATATATATATATATATATATATATATACATATAGATATATCTATATACATATATATATATATATATATATATATATATAGAGAGAGAGAGAGAGATGTATATAAATTCTGAGTGAGGCACATGTGTACAGATGTATTGCAGCAGGTGCCTGGTGACAAAGGCATGGAGTGAGCACCAGTGTCAAAACCGGAGTACCATACCACATTCCAAATCACCTACACCAGTAACCACCAGATATGTGATTGGCTGCCCACCACTGCATGTGTCAGGGGTGAACAGGATCATAAATGCGTACAACAGTGGCCCCAATGATATTCACAGTGGCACACTATCCCTGGAATACCTGCACATGGTATGTGTCAGCGAACATGGTGTGTCAGCTATGGACATGTAGGTCGGTGTACCCCTCCACACCACATAATGGATGCCATGGTATGGACCTCACATGACAGCTACAGATATGGAGAAGGACACAGTGACATGTACAACACTGTGACAATGCACTCAAACACATTACCAATGCACAGTGACTGACAACACCACAGAGTACACATATACTACCCACATAGAGGTTACCACTCCCGGATATACATATGTAAGTCACACCCATGACAGATGTCCAACAACCATAGTAACACCTCACACCATCCACAACCTAAATGACTGCTGTGTATCGTCCGTGCCACTGCAATAGAGTGCACATGTGGAGGTAAAAGTACCTACCCACAGATAAGACATACCCTGCAATAAACCACACAGTGTTAAGACACAAGACTCCCCATGAGTACATGTCACACATACCCCTGTTGAATGTTAGTCAGATGGGTAATATGCCATATGAGTCACCCTGTGTAACTGTGTGACAGCAGCAGGTACCATCACACCACATGTGTCACAATGGTCAGGGTAGCAGAACAGTACGCTGCTGTAGTCCCAGGGGAAATAGCATATTGTATAGTATTGTATTGTAATGTAATGTATTGTGTTGTATTGTATTGGTATGTTGTATTGTATTGGTATATTGAGGTGCCTCCTTCGTGGAGTGGAACCACTGCTGCTGTGCGCCAGTGTACAGGTACATATCCTGTAGTCAGGCTAGTGTTATATAGCACTTCTATATGTGTGTTTAGCTCCAGTCAGAGTTTATGTAGCATGCAACTGGGGATACCATCAGGTCCCATTCATGTTGTGTATTCTGCTGTCCTGAGGGTGGCTCTCACCTGGACATCTGTGATGACAGGGAGGTTACAGTCAGCTGGGATAACTATGTCTTATTTTGGGGGAGAGGGCGGGGTGACACCTGCACTGAACCTGTCTGCCACAATGTTGTCAATATCTGTGGTGTCAGTGAAATATTTGTTGTTGTGTACTAACTATGGGCATAGAGGATGGATCCTGACCAGGTTGCTAACATAACTGAAGAAGGCCTTCTAGTTATCTGTAGTGTCCCTCTTGATTTCCCTCTCAAAGTTGCCCATGGATGTTTGTATGATGGAAAATAGATCCTTACTAGTGCTCCTCAGACATGCCCTCCCTTTACGGAATTATGCTCTGTCTTGCAGTAGCTTCCATCTTCTGTAATACAATCTGTCTATGGCTGGGGTCCACCAGACAGGATGCTGTCCCTTTGTGGAGAGTGTCTTGGTCATATATGGGATTGCATGATCCATGCATTCTCGGAGATGTCTGTAGAAAGCAATTGTGTAGGGGTCAGCATTGTGGGTTGTATCTGTCACTGGCCCAGTGGGCTGAAAGGATACCATGTCACTGTTACAAAGTGTAAAGTTTGCATCTGTAATGTTATTCACTATAGTCGTTTGTGCTGGTGGTGGAGGTGGGATATGTATATCCAGGGCAATCAGTGTGTGGTCAGCTCACAGTAGTTGATGATGTAGGCCATACAGTACCTAGATACAAACCCCCAGAGTGAAGAGGTGCTCTTGACCTGAATCAGTGTTCTGACTGCTGGGGTTTGGTAGTATGTCGTATGGAGTGTGCCAGGTACTGTTGCACAGTTGCTGGCTGAGCACTGATGCCTGGCCATTTACATGTGTATCCACCAATAGACAGACAGATGCTATATATGTGAGATATGTTGTATCATAACAGTCGAGTAGTATGTGTGCCAAATTCTGCTGACATATATTGCTGATATCAGGTTATTTTCTTTCTCAGGTACATGGCCCACCCGCGGAATCCCACTTACTCCACAGCTGAGGATGAGGAGATACACCAGAGCCTGGTGCGGGATTATGCAATACTCTTTTCCCGCACCAGCCAGAATCAGCAGGAGAGGGCTGCACTGTGGCAAGACCTTGTCCGTCGGGTAAATGACATAGGCACGCATAATAGAACATATGAGCAGGTACGACATCACTGCAGTGATTTAATCAGACATGTCCATCAGCATGCGTCGGATATCCACAGGCAACAGGTCGCCACAGGTGGTGGGGTGGCTACACATCCCCCACTCACCAGACTGGAGGGACTACTCATGAGTGTAGTGGCTCCAGTCCACCAGCAACAACAACAGCAGCAGACATGCATTATGATGGAGGCTGGAGCCACGCAGCAGCAAGACAGTGAGCGTGCAGGTAATATGCCATATGTATAGTTGACTGTTGTGTACACTGGTAGTTCATGCATGTGTGAGGTGTGTCCTTGGTTTGTAGCTGTCACCATAGTATTTAATGTGCAAGTGTGATATCCTCAATATTAGCAGCTGACCTGTGAAAGGCGACTGTTGTACTACTGACCTGTATCATACTCAGTAACAATGGCACAGTTGTGCCCACTGACATTAGTTTCTTCACGTCTGCAGGTCCCTCTGGTATAACAGCAATGCAGCCTATCCATGCTGGTGAGTGTGTATTAATAATTCCTGTAATAGTTTTGATAGTAATAGTACTATTTGGCTCACTTAGTAGTGCTCTTTGTATGCATGCAGGTGTGTCTGTGTCTGCGTGTTGATATCACGCATACTGAGCACTGTACAATTGTGTGAAACTGTGTGCATGTGTGCACGTGTGCATGTGTGCACCTGTGCACATGTGCATGTGTGCACATGTGCACCTGTGCATGTGTGCACGTGTGCACCTGTGCACCTGTGCACGTGTGCATGTGTGCATGTGTGCATGTGCACCTGTGCATGTGTGCACCTGTGCACGTGTGCATGTGTGCACCTGTGCATGTGTGCACCTGTGCATGTGTGCACCTGTACATGTGTGCACCTGTGCATGTGTGCATGTGTGCATGTGTGCACCTGTGCATGTGTGCACCTGTGCATGTGTGCATCACTGGTAATGTGTAGACATTGTAAACTGTGTTTCCTGTTTCCCTCCCACAGGTTCTGGTGCTGCTCTGGTGTCATGTAGCAGGGAACCTGAATCAGGTGCTGTGGGTACTGATAATGATGACATCTGTGTAATGGCACAGGAAGGTATGCCAGGGTCCGCCATTGGTCAGCCGATTGACAGTACACCCATCAATGCGCACAGTTATCCTGCCAATACACCCTTTGTCACCAATGTCCCTAGGTGATGGACAGCATACAGTGGGCATTGACCAGGGTAATGTGGTATCTGTGGCACATGCCTCCCCACACAGCAGCCATGGGCATGGCCCAGAGATGGTACCACACAGACAGATGTCCAGGGGTTCTCGTGGGAGCATCCGTGCGCGTACTGCCCCTGTCTGACGTGCCCACAGAGGTCTTACAACCTCAGCTATGTTTCGGGCTGTCATGCAGGCACAGTCACATATGGAACGGTACACCAGAGAGGGTCTGAGGGAGCTGACAGCATGTCGCACAGCCATGACTGACAGTATGCGTGACATTGCGGCTGCCATCCGTGATTTCACCGATGTCATAGACAGACGTTGTGGGGACATATTAGACTGGTTCCACAACTACATGTCCATGAGCCAGGGCGATGGTGGGTGGTTGAGGCATCGACGTGGCCGTATGCCAGCAACAGCAGCAGCTGGCAGTCGCGGACGACAACAGGGCTGTGGCCACCCCCGTAGTGCCAGCAGCAGCACCAGCAATGCTGGGTCTGTGCTGTCATCAGACCGCCCCGGGAGACCACGTGCACATGGCTCTGGCCAGGCCCGACAGGGATCTGTGTCCAGTCAACGAACACCTGCTTCTGATGACAGTACCCAGTCTGGGTTGGTACCGGATATGGTCCGTAGCACCCCTGCAAGGCACAGGTACCGTGTCCATGGCCAGAGACACTGATCTGTATGACCTGGCAGGTACAGTCTGTGGCTGTCCACAAACACCAGTATATGGCAGCCATGAGGTGGAACTGTGTGCATCCATTCACACATGCAAATTGACAACACCTAGGGCTACTGCATACACGCACACACTGCATCAACATTGCCCCACCTTCTACTGCTGTCCCTCACCAACACACATACACATACATGTCAATCGGTGGTACTGGTGGCTGACTCAGGCATACCAAGTTCACACCCTGTGCATATGATGAAACTGTGCCACCTCCTGCAATATGTAACAACTGTGCAGGTACAGGTTAACATGTTGCTGATGCACAGGGTGACCACATAGATGTGTAGTAATAGTATCATGTTGTTAACAGTACTGTGTGCTGAATTAATTGTGGGTATACCACAGCATGCCTGATGCAGTAAGTGTGTGATTGTCATGTACTGTTGTCTACACCCATGGTAAGTACCATAGTGTATCATCTGCACATGTTGGCATACTGGTGGTAATGATGTCAACAGAAGGCTACATACATAGGTAGCACAGGGGATGAGGTAATGAATGTAGTAATACGCAATGATGGACATGTAAATTGCAAGTGGCATGTTGCCCACACTGGACTCTGCAATGCAGATGTTTGAGGATGTTGATATGTGTGCAGTACTACACGACTGGTACAGGACACACAGGAGCACCCTAGCACTGCATGCTCACATCTCATACCATGCTAGACAGCCCCAACACACAAAACTAACTGTCACAGGAGGGAGAGTCCCCATATATGTCAGGGATACTGTGGTGGCAGGCCAGGTAGCATACATCCTACTAAGTATGGAACCACTGAGTGAATGCTCAGTGTCTGTTATTTGACATGTGTATTACTGCAGGTATGAGCACATGGGTTTCCATCCAGTTATTGTACATCCTGACAGTACATGGTCTGTACACTTGTGTGCGCTGAGACTGGACCCTAGCCATCTGACCCGTGTATTTCCATGTACATGTGCATAGTGCTTGCATATTTGCAGTGTTACCTACTGGAAGTGGTAAAGCTTGTTTGTTGTACAATGGACTACATGCAGCCCTGTTTACTGTAGCTTTGTTTGCATGCATGTTTGCTTGCAATTACCCTGGAATACTGATCACGCCTGCAATGCATAGTTATAGAGCTTCTGTGGACTCCTAGTGCCATCTGCATAGCTTACTATATGTATGTCCATGTCCCACTTGACAGGATGTCACTGTTTGTCCTGTTTACATGTACATTGCCTGTGACACAGTGCATATGACTTACCTGGCATGTGTCCACGTGAGCAGTCATATATGCTACTGCTAACTAATCACAGGCACTACACCTTCACATATTCATCTTCTGTTGAACTACCTGCTTCGCTAGGGACGGCCTGCACCTGTCACCCCTGGGCTTTCAGATATTGGCAAAGGCTCTTGCTACCCCCATAGTGCCTATGTTAGGCAAGGCTCAAATGACAAACCCACCTTCACAGGTATCACAAGGGATAAGAAACTAAGAGTAATGCTACCCAACGCCAGAAGTCTAAACCTCCAGATGCATGCACCCGAAACTCTCCTTGGCATGGAGAACATCGATATCTGTGCAGTAACAGATGCCTGGTTTAGGGCTACTGAGAGAACACCAGCACTACCAGGTTTAACCTGGTTGATTTCTTTGAAACAGTCACCAAGGCCATTGACGAGGGGAAGGTGGTTCACACAGCCTACCTGGACCTTGCAAAAGCCTTCACAACAATACCCCACTTGGGCATTCTAGAGAAGCTCACCAGCTTAAATATAAGCCCCTATGTCACTAGATGGATTGCACAGTGGCTCAAGGACAGAACCCACATGGTTAGAATTGCTGGAGCCATGCCAGACTCCAAACCAGTTACGAGTTGTGTCCCACAAGGCTCAGTCCTGGGACCTCTCTTGTTTGGTATATATTTATTGGAGGTACAGGCCAACAAGGATGGACTGTGGCTGACCAAATATGCAGATGACTGCGAACTGGCCACCATAATCGACTCTCCAGCCGACACAAGCATCTTCCAAAGGGGCATCATAGAAACAGACAACATGTGCCAGAGCCATGGCCTTCAGCTGAACAGTGTTTAGAAAGGGAAATGTGCATCCTGTAGTCTTGTTCACCTAGTTGCCAAAAGGGACATTTCCCTCACACACACTAACCCCCCTCAGCCAAAAACACACACTTGCCATTTGCAGGATTCAAACCCCTATCTGACTATGTTATGACACTTGAGACGGACGCATTAGCAGAGTGCGCTATTTGCATTAGTGGGATCTTTCCCTTCTCTTGCTGTACTTATAGGGTGCTGACATCATCAGTGTTTAGAAAGGGAAATGTGCATCCTGTAGTCTGTTCTCCTAGTTGCCAAAAGGGACATTTCCCTCACACACAATTGCACACACACTAACCCCCCTCAGCCAAACACACACACTTGCCATTTGCAGGATTCAAACCCCTACCTAACTATGTTATGACACTTGCGACGGACGCATTAGCAGAGCGCGCTATTCGCATTACTGGGAGGTTTCCCTTCTCTTGCTTTACTTATAGGGTGCTGACATCATCAGTGTTTAGAAAGGGAAATGTGCATCATGTAGTCTGTTCACCTAGTTGCCAAAAGGGACATTTTCCTCACACACACTAACCCCCCTCAGCCAAAAACACACACTTGCCATTTGCAGGATTCAAAACCCTATCGGACTATGTTATGACACTCAAGACGGACACATTAGCAGAGTGTGCTATTCGCATTACTGGGAGGTTTCTCTTCTCTTGCTGTACTTATAGGGTGCTGACATCATCAACGGACACATTAGCAGAGTGTGCTATTCGCATTACTGGGAGGTTTCCCTTCTCTTGCTGTACTTATAGGCTGCTGACATCATCAGTGTTTATAAAGGGAAATGTGCATCCTGTAGTCTGTTTACCTAGTTGCTAAAAGGGACATTTCCTTCACACACAATTGCACACACACTAACCCCCCTCAGCCAAACACACACACTTGCCATTTGCAGGATTTAACCCCCTACCTAACTATGTTATGACACTTGAGACGGACGCATTAGCAGAGTGCGCTATTCGCATTACTGGGAGGTTTCCCTTCTCCTGCTATACTTATAGAGTGCTGACATCATCGGTGTTTAGAAAGGGGAATGTGCATCCTGTAGTCTGTTCTCCTAGTTGCCAAAAGGGACATTTCCCTCACACACAATTGCACACACACTAACCCCCCTCAGCCAAACACACACACTTGCCATTTGCAGGATTCAAACCCCTACCTAACTATGTTATGACACTTGAGACGGACGCATTAGCAGAGCGCGCTATTCGCATTACTGGGAGGTTTCCCTTCTCCTGCTATACTTATAGAGTGCTGACATCATCGGTGTTTAGAAAGGGGAATGTGCATCCTGTAGAGTGTTTTCCCAGTTGTCAAAAGGGACATTTCTCTCCCACAGACTTACACACACACCACACACACACACACACACACACACACACACACACACACACACACACACACACACACACACACACACACACACTGAGCATTTGCAGGATTCAAACCCCTACCTAACTATGTTATGACACTTGTGACGGACGCATTAGCAGAGCGCGCTATTCGCATTATTGGGAGGTTTCTTTTCTCCTGCTGTACTTATAGGGTGCTGACATCATCTGTGTTTAGAAAGGGGAATGTGCATCCTGTGGGGAGGCAGGCGTAAGCACACTCTGGCTAAGCTGTCATTCCCTAGGGCAAACAGCCTAGTGTTGACCTCTACACCCATATGTTTAATTGTCAAATGCACATTATTTGTTGCTGATAGACTGTTTGCACATCTTTATTGCCATAGCATTCCCTGTTTGTATGAACAACTTGTGCATCTGTGGAAGATGTTTGCATATGGGAGGTATCCACTATATCACGTATGTCTCTGTAGTCATTTAACTGTGTGCACTGGGCAGACTGCTGTAATGTGGTTGGTTCCTGGAATAACACGTAAAAATACCAGATATGTGTGTCCAACTGCTAAACTGAGATTTGGCCTAAGTGTGTAAGCATGCCCAGTTCAGCCTTCCCATGGCATATTGTCTGACATATGTCTCATTTATCAAAGTGTGTGAGCATGCCCAGTGTGAGCATTCCATATGTTGGACTCTGCAGCCCACCACATTTGTGGATGAGTGTGAACTTCAACAAATATCACCCATTTATGGTTGTGTGTCATGTTGTGTAGTTACTGTACAACTGCTTTGTGTGTGAACACAACAGGATTATACTGTGCCTGCAGTGTTTGCATGGGATACTTTGCATACAGCTGTCAACATCCTTTCACACTGACCTAACACTGTGTAGTACTGTATAGTGTACTGGTAGTACTTTGACTGTGGTGGACAGTATCCTGGGCTTTAGTGCTATCACTGCTTTACATTTCGATAGTGAGCACAACAGCCTGGTTAGGGGCCAGTTGTGTACATCTGACCATGTTGCATTCTGTTCAGATATGAACTACTTAAACCAGGCTTGTCCAACATTGGTAGTGTATTCCACAACATAGGTGTACATTTGCAAACACTAGCGATGTGCCCTAGTCCATGTCTAATGCTAGTTGGAGAGTGTGTTTGTCCTTCAACACACATTGTAAGTGGAGTTTGCCATGACATATGTCATGATTAGTATACTGTGCCTCTGTCTACCTGTGACATGACAGTGATACCCAGGATAAAGCTACCATCTCCCATCCACTCATCAAGATTCCTATTGAGGAAAATTGATAAGTGACTCTATGGGTAGCCTGTACTGGGAGTTCACTCATGGGTGGGGGTGGCTTCTGTGTTATGGATCATGCAGTACAGCTTGTCCTATGTAAGTCAGTGCTGGGGTTCAGGTCTCTCATGTGCATAGCTCACTTCCATTCAGATTGTACAAGGTGCAGCATGTTTATTGATACCACCAACACAGGCAACACATGGCATCTGTGCAAGCTCTTTGATACTCCTGGTGAGGTACTGTTGGGGACTTTACGGTTGATGGAGGTGTCTGCTGAGGTACATCCCACAGGGGCTATTGTAGTCAATTGTACCGCTGATGAAGGATGACTGCAGTGCCACAATGACCTCCCCTTATCTAGATCTGACAACCTTCATGATTAGGTGGGTATATGGTATGTTTCTGTAAACACTACAGCACATGCTTGTCCAATGCAGGATATCTATCACCTTGTGTCCCCAGGTCTCTCATTACATGTTAACTACATGATGGGTTAACACTTATGTGGTAATTGGTGGGCACTTACTGTATATCCACGGGGGTTGACTATATACTTTTCTACAATTAGCTTGCTGACATGGCTATGGCACCAGTTGTCTGTTTCTATGTGGCCCTTTTGTGGGATGCTTGTGTCAGGTGGTGGATCATATGTGGTGAGCAGTTTGTAGTCCTCTGCAAACATGTTCAGACATAGTCCTTCCATGTTTGCCTGTACCTATGGGACACATATACAAGACGAGGGAAATCCCAGGACCAAGCCTTGTGGGATGCCAGTTATATCTGGTTTGTAGTCTGACATGGCTGCAGCATGTCTGACCATGTCTGTTCTGTCCTTGGTCTGGTTTGCAACCCCTCTACTGACATAGGGGTTTATATTTAAGCTGGTGAGCTTATCTATAATGAACATGTAGGGTATTGTATAGAAGCCTTTGCAAGGTCCAGCTACGCTGTGTGGACCACATTGCCCTCATCAATGACCTTAATGACTGTTTCAATTGAGTCAAACATGTTTAGGGGCAGGATCTGCACTTAAGAAAGCCACACTGGGTAGGGTCCGGTGTCAGTAGGTCCCCAATATCTTTATGTCTGTGGTACATGCTGATCCTTTCCATAGCTGTGCAGACCGAGCTTCTCAGGATTCTGGGGTAGTAGTTTTCAGTATCCATTCAGGCAACACCTTTGTTGAGAAGGACCACTGTTGTTGTACACTGCTCTTTGGGTACATATTCTGTGGTAAAGCTGACATTGAGCAGTAGTGTGATTTGGCATTCCATTCATCTTGGAGTCCATGCTGCACTCAGCCCAGGACACCATCTCATACCATTGCTGCTGTGTGTTTTGCTTTGTAGATGCTGGCTGTTACCTCAGCATCTGCAATGTCAGGGGGCCAGCAGTCTGCTGGGATAGATATTCTGCAGTCTGGGGGTTTGCACTGCACCTGTCAGGATGTATGTTGGCAATATGTGTGTGTGTTTGTGATATTTGTGTGATTCAGAGCATATCTGTGAATTCCCAACACGGTTCCTACCATCAGTTGTGAAAGCCTTGGGATTATCCTTAGTGTCCTGTACAATTTGTATCTTCATAGGTTCATAGGTTCATACTAGGCTATCCACCCTAGGGCATTTGTTAGCCTAGCCAGAGTGTGTGTGGCTTTTGCCACCCCTTGCTATGTGAATATTATGGCCATTTATGATTTGCTTTGCTGTGCCTCTGTCTGGACATGACACAGTGAAGACCCCCAGTGTAACTCTACAATCATCCATCCACTTGGCAAGATTCCTGTTGAAGAGTGTCAGTGAGGGCTCTGCCTAACATGGAGTGGGATTCTGGTCCAGGGTGTGGGGAGCCTCTGGATTATGTATCTGTCCCACCAGCACATCCTATGTCATTATTTGTTGAGGTTGACATCTTTCACTCTCACAGCTCCGATGGCTTTGAGTTTTCTGGGGTGGAGCATGTCCATTACTCCTGTGTTGGGCATGGCCTTCTACAACAGGCATGCAATGCCTCTGTGTAGGCAGTATGTGACTGCATTCAGCTGGGGTGTCTACAGCCAGGCAGCATATGACATATATTTGAGACCCTTTATCCTCTTGGTGAGGTACCTTTGAGGTCTTTCTAACTGCTGCAGGTGTCAGGTAAGGTACATCCCATATGAGGCATTGTACTAGATTATGGGTGTGATAAGAGAACAGTATAGGGGCACAATGACCTCTGTTGACGTAGATGTGAATCCTTTCCTGATACAGTGTCAAATGTAGACAGTCTTCCTAGCCACATTGGCAATGTGGGTGTCACATAACAGGTTACTGTCCACTTGTGTCCCTAGGTCCCTGATTACTCCTTCCATACATAATGGTTTACCACCTATGTGGTAATTTGTGGTACCTTGTTTGGTATTTGGTGGGACACTCATACTGTCCAGTGTCTTCAGTCGGCTGGGTGGGGTTCCTGTGTGTGAGAGTGTGGTCTGTAGCATGCTACAGACTGTACAGCAGTCTTGCCTACAGTTAGTTGCACATGGGTGGACTCCAATGTCTTGTGCATTGTCAGTTACCTGGACGTATGGGTGTCTGTGCTGAATATGGATACTCACCCTCCTTTTATGTTTTGTTCCAGGTTTTGGGGGCATGACACATGATATGTGGTATAACCTGGTAGTGCTGGTGTGCTGTCAGGAGGCTTGCAGCAGGTTTCTGTCACTGCACAGACATCGATGTTCTCCATACTGGGGATGGCCTTGGGAGCATGCATATTGGGGTTTACACATCTGGCATTGGTCAGCATTACCCTTATGTTTCTTTCCACTTATGTTTTCTAGGGTGGTGGGTTAGTCTTTTCAGCCTTGCCTACAAAAGGCTCTATGGAGGTGGCAAAGGCCTTATCCAATATCCAGACGCCCAGGGGTAAAAGGTGCAAGCCATCCCAAGAACAGCTGCGTGGCTTGTCAAGCATGACATCCCAAGCAGACAGACATTGGATCCCCTTGGAATGACACCAGTAAGTGTGCCACTTGCTATGACTGATCATTCCGTGTTCGTACTGTGGCATTATTCTTGGTAAGGGTAGGATGCTGCAAACGGTGAGTGTCATACCGGCCTGGACTACATAATCAGAGAGCTCATCTATGTCTCTTTTCATGTAGTCTAGGGAGGTACATCTCAGGTCATTCACACCAGCATGTACTATGACTGCATCATATTTCTACTTGCGTTGGAGTGACCTGCATACTTCTGTTATGTGGCGTATTGTGGCAGCCTACAGGCAGCTTACTGTACCCTTTCCCTTGTTCAGTCTGGTGTGCGGGACAGCAGTGTGTCTGACTATGGAGTCACCTATTACAACTGTATCAGGCATGTTGTTTCCCCTTCTGGCCTGTGACTGTTTGGCACACCAGCTTTGTGTACTATGTGTTGCATGTGCTATGTTTGGAGGTTGTTTGATTGGGTGTCTGCTTTAGAGGCCTCTGTTGGTGTGCTGTGTTTGTAATTTGTGCCTCTGGGAATGTTTTTCTGTGTTTATGTGTTTGGTTTGCAGTTGTGATAGGTCTATGTGGGACTGTGTTTGTGGTGTGTGTGGTTACCTTCTCCTCCTGACTAGTTTTGGGAGTACTGAGTTGAGGGAGCTCAGCCTCCAGTTTGGATAGATGGTTGCATCTCTCACATATATTTGTATTTCTTGGGTGGAGTTGGGGGTTGTCTGTGTACTTGGGGCAGGTGTAAACATTGCCTCAGGATTCACAGATTCAACTTGTTGTGGCTGGCCTTAGTGGATTGTATGTGTGGACAGATTTTATTGCCATACTACTGATCAGTGATTACTTCATTGTTTATGTTTGCTCTATCATGTAGTAGCTTCCTCATTCTCTTGCAAGGTTTGGTTATGGCTGGTGTCCACCATGCCAGATGCCTGCGTGTATGGCATTGTGTCTTGTTTTAATTTAGGATTGCATAATCCAAGCATTCCTGGCAGTGTTCATGGAATGGCTGTATTACAGGTTCTGAGGTGTGGCCCATATTTTGCACCTGCACAGGACCTTTAATGGATTCCACATCAGTTTGGAGGAGTGCAAATATTGCTTTACACATGTTTTCCACTGTGGTTTTCTGGCCAGGGACTGTGGTCAGGATTTGTATATCCAGTGTGATTACTCTATGGTCTGGTTTTACCAGTGAGCAATACACTTCTCGTCTTGCCATCCAGTACCCATGTTGCTGATTATCACATCCAGTATGTTTACCCCTCTTGTGGGAGTGGTACGTTGTTCCTGGGCCTTTTGGTTTATGGATTCTATGAACTTTTGTCCTACACTGTTGGAGCTAGTATAATGCTCCCAGTCTATGTCTGGGTATTTTCAGTCACCCAATATAATGTGGTTTAGAGGACTTGATATATTCATGTATTCCAGCATTGGCCAGGTGCAGTTCCTGGTGTTGGGACAGTATTCTGTAGCAGGCTATAAACTGGGGGGCAGTTTTAGCCACTGTTATTTGACCATGGCTAGTCCATGCTGCTTCTTGTTGTGGTACCAACATGGGGGTGTGGTTATCCTTGACAATTCTTGCTAGTCACCCTCCTTTTGTAGCTTGTTCCATGTTTTGAGGCTGTACAGCACAGTATGAGGTGTAACCTGGTAGTGTTAGGGTGCTGTTGTGAGCCTTGACTCAGTTTTCTGTTACAGCGCAGATATCAACATTCTCCACACTGGGTGGGTTTAGACTGCATGCATCTTGCTGTTTCGACTTATCCCTTATCTTATTCTTATCCCTTCTGATACCTATGGAGATGGGTTTGTGTTTTGAGCCTTACCTATTCAGGGCACACTGTGGGTAACAACAGCCTTTGCCAGTATCCATACAGCCTGCACTGATAGGTGCACGCCAGTCCTAGCAGGTGGAGCATCATGTCATGCCCAGCATGTCATCCCAGACTGGCACACATTGGATCCCCTTTGACTAACTGCGATACTTCAGTCAGTTATTGCACTTGATCATCTCATTGTCATATTGTGGCATGATGCTTGGTGAGGGTAGGATGTTAGTCAGGGTCCTCAGGTGTGCATATAGTACATGGTGTTACATTACTTAACACATGGCATTCATGCCTCAGGTGGTGCTGCAGGGCTGCCTCTGTCGGATGCGCATATTACACTTCCCTGTACATGTTTGTGAGCAGGTCATGTCATTGTAGGCATCCATGTTATTATTTGAGCGAGTTAGAAGGGGTATCATTCCCAGGGTTCCTACTGAGCCAGTGTATGTGCTATGCGTTGCCTCTTTGCCAAGGCCAGGGCATACTGGGCACGCCTCCTTCTGCCTACTGGGGCAGGCTCAGGTTGTTCCTCCTCCGAGTCACACTCTGCCTGTGATGGCCTTGGCAATGGTGGGGGGCTGTTTGGCCCAGCCCTATGCTGGTCCTGCTGCAGCTGTTTTTGCAAGATCATATTATGTAGCATAGCACATACCATGACAATTTGGGTACATGTAATTGGTGTGTACTGCAAGGCTCCACCAGATGTGTCCAGACACCAGAACCATGACTTGAGCAGCCCAAACACATGCTCTATTACATTACGTGTTTGTGCGTGTGCCTCATTATGGTGTTCCTGTTCAGGTGTGTGTGCGTTTCTGATGGGTGTCATCAGCCACGGCTCCAGTGCATAACCTGCATCCCCCACTAGGTGTCCGTGTGGGATGTCCCCATTGGCAAATGTCTGGTACAACTGCGTCAAATGCCAGATGTGGGAATCATGGTAGCTTCCAGGACAGCCAGCACACACATTCATTATTATGCCCTGGGCATCACACACAACCTGGCAGTTGATGGAGGGGAAGCCCTTGCGGTTGATGTATGCCCTACCCCGCTCACTGGCTGGTGCTTTGAAGCATATGTGCGTGTAGTCTATTGCACCCACTACCTCAGGGTATTCCGCTATTTGCTGGAAGAGATGCATATTGCTGGCCAATACCTCACGGGCATTGGGGAAATATACATGATCACCGACATGTGCTGACATGGCATCCAGGAACTGGTGCAGTACCCTGGAGGCTGATGCCTGTGATATCCCCATCATATCACCAGTTGGTCTCTGGAAGGTACCTGTTGCTAGTATTCTTAGGCCAACACATACCTTGGTTTCCACTGGGATGGGTTCCCCTCTGTTGGTTCTGTGTGTGAGGCGTGGCCTGCACAGCTCCACTATTTGCTGCAGGAGGTCTCTGTCCACTCTATAGCTCTACTATCTCCAGCTCATGTAACCCATGGTAGGTGACCCTGGGCCTGTACACTCTTCTCCGTCTCCTCACTGTGGGTTGTCTGGCACCATCTGCATTGTCACCACCCTCAGCAAGTCGCCTATGTCTCATTATGACAGCTATGGCAGTCCCTAACATTTCTGCTCTGAGTTCAGCTTTTTCAGTTTTCACTTCTAATAACTTAACTCCTGTCTTGCAGTGTCTCTTGAGAGAAACATCCTGCACTGCTGTTTGCAGAGTTTTAAGTGCTGGGCTGGGCTACTATTCTGCCTGTGTAATTGCCTGCTTCTAATTGTTTTCACCTGCTAGCTCCAGCAGTATTCCCTGCTAGCTTCCTACTAAATCTGTTGCTTCCTTTTTCCTCTCTGTTTCCTCAGGGAGGAGCCATGTGCAAACCAGCAGAAACACGCTCACAGTGGCTTACACGCATGCACACATGCTTACACGGTTCAGAATCTGCTTATTCGGGTTAAAACGTGTGCACACCCACGCAAACAGTGTTAAACATCTCCCAACACGCTCCCACATGCTCAGTCTGCCTTACACGCGCACACACTGTCTTACTTGCGCTTCATGGCGCGCACACGTGCGCATGCACGCCCAGCAAGATACTTGGGTGTAGGCAACAGTGTACACCTTCCATTTCTTGACTTTCTCATGCTTATCTAGTGGCACACCTCTTTCCATGATATCTGTCTGACATCTGTCATGTAACTCTGACCTCCAATGAACTGCATTTCTTTCTACCATTCCCCCCTGTGATATCACCTATCTCCTACTCTGTTCCTCCCCTTCTGTAACTCTTACACTACTCAGACTGTGCTCATTTGCTATGTGACAGTGGAATTCAGTATCCTAACACTCATTTGCATCAGATTGCCTACTAATGCTTAGTTACATGTCTTAGACTCAGCTTCCCCCCTTAGCAACCACTACACGGTGGCCATGTTGGTTTTGGTCTGCTGGTCCCTGCATTGACATTCCATGTATTGCATAAAACCCACATTTGTGGGTTTATAACCTTCGTTTTTATGTTTTATGTTTTTTAAGATATTTGCATCAGGTTACCTTGCCAATGGCCACATATTTGGCCATTGGCATGCTGCCTGACACACATACACCCTTTATTTGGAGCTGACATGGCTCCATTGCGGTTTTTGCAGAAACGTACTCAGTTGAAAACTGAGTACATTTCTGCAGCTAAAACGGCTCTTACACGGGCTGTTCTGGGCTTCCTGGATCGCTAATCATCCTCATTTGCATGCTATTCGGCTGCAAGTGAGGTGATTACATCCACGCCCACTCCGTGTAAGAGCCGTTTTAGCTTGTCTCTTACACGGACTTTGGGCTGTTCCTGGATCGCAAAGGCTGCATGGAGTCTTACACTACTCTTAGACTCCGTGCAAGCCTTTGTGAATCCGGCCCATTCTTTAGACCATATCAACTAAGTAGGCTTTGTGGGGACACTAAGATCACACACTGAATACTGAAGGTCCATGTGCCTCTGCAGTGAATTACAGCAAAAATAAATAATGCGAGCCTACAGAAATCTTACACTTGCATACATAATGTTTATATATATATATATATATATATATATATATATATATATATTTATATATATATATATATAAACGGAACACCACTGCAGCCAGAACGATGTAAAAGGAACGCAATTTATTTAAAGACAAAAACAGCGTTTTCGCTTCCAGAGAACCAGAAGCTTCATCAGCAGTTAAAATGATTAAAACCTAATGCATTTGAAACAAAGTAGCTGGCGCTTATTGACGACATCACCACAAGCACCACAACGTTGCTTAAAGGGGCAACGATAAAACTTAAAAGGGCAACAGTGAAAAGGAAAGCAAGTGAGTAAAAATACATAATGTGCCCTATAAAAATAATATAAAAAAACATTCTGAAGTGAAATGTGAAACTAGTTAACTGTATGTGGTGGATATCAGTAGGAAAGAGCAAGTATGTGTACTACTGATTCGGGTCATCTGATAGAAGCAAGCAATATAAACAAAAGCTTACATATCAAGTGAGAATCAAGATATTAAAATTTGCTAATAACTTTAAACTATGGGTGAAATAAAACACTAAATGGGCTTAACCATAGAGATGCAATATATAAAAAACTATTCACTGTCCTTAGAATTGACCAGTAGAATAGGTTATAACACCACCAGAAATAAGAATGTGTTATCTAAGGTAGCTCTTATATTTAAGAATTGCAGCAATGTTACAGTTTTCGTTTAGCCCAGGAAATGAAAAGGCGTCCAATTGGAGTTGCCATTCCAGCTCACGAGTCTCGACAATGAGAGATTGTGGGCCACCTCTGATGTCCATGCTGATATGATCAATGCCCATGAAAAGGAAACTGTGGCCGCTATTATTAAGAATGTCTTTTGACAACGCGTTGTCGCTTTTCTTATTGTTAATAGCGTAGATGTGTTGGTATATACGGTCACAAAAGCGTCTGTCCGTTTTTCCAACATAAAAAGCTGCGCAGCATTGACAAAATGCTACGTATACTATGGCCTTAGTTTTACAATTGATTTTATGATTAATGAAGTATTTCCTCTCCCCAATAGTGAAGGAATTACCAACTCGGAGGTATCTGCACCATTTGCAACACCCACAAGTAATTGTGCCCTTTGTTCTCGTCAAGTGTTCACATGTCGTGTTCCTCTGTAAAATGTCTTTAAGGTTATTGCCCCTTCTGTATGTAACGACGGGAGAGAAACCTAACCTATCATGTAACCCCGAATTCATGATAAAAAACCAGTTCTTCCTCATAATGGAGCAAATTTGCCTTGAGTTTATGTTAAAGGCGGTAATAAAACTAGCCGAGAAGTCGGGGTCCTTGTTGGTATCCACATCTGTAGGATCCTGCACAAAAGATGGATCCGAAGGCAATGAATCCAGTGTGTCTAATGGTCTTTCACTTGACGAGGAGGGAAATCTAGAGGAGAGAAGAGGTGTAAAAATACCCTCCAAGCATTTAGAGGAGACTTCCACAGTCAATTCAATGACCAAGTCTACCGGGTATCCTCTATTTAAGAAAAAGTCTTTAAGTAAGGCACATTCTTTCTTGAAGGCTTCATCAGTGCTGCACATACGAGCTGCCCTCACTAGTTGTCCCTTCACAATCGACCGCTTCTGTTTCCAGGGGTGACAACTTGAAAAATGCAAGAAGGAATTGCAGTAGGTGGTTTTCCTAAAAATGGAAGAACAAAAACTGTTGTTGAGAGTGTCCTTTACCAGTTGTACATCCAGATAGTCGATGACAGAGGAAGAGAAATGGTGTGTGAATCTTAAAAATTCAGTTGTGGAGTTCATGTATGAAATGAGTTCCAGAGCTTCCTCTTCACCTCCTTCAAAGAGGATGAAAATGTCGTCCAAGAATCGTGTATAGATTTTTGAACAACTAAGAAAAATGGGGGAATTGAATAGGAAAAATTTCTCCCAGTAGGCTACAAATAAGTTGGCAACACAGCTGCCGCACGGGGAACCCATTGCAATTCCTTTCTTTTGCAAGAAGTATTGATTGTTGAAAATGAAGAAATTAGAGGATAAGACAATGTCAAGCAGGACAGTGACAATATGAATATCGTTACTGGAAGCACCAAGCTCCCGAAGCATGAGTTCAATCCATTCAACTGCTTCTACGTGAGGGATGGAGGTGTACAAATCGACCACATCAATGGTCAAGAAGTTGAAATCAGCGTTGAATTGAACTTCATTAATCAAGTTTAGGAACACCCAAGAGTCTTTACAAATCTGCGGAATGGATTTCAAGTATCTGCCAATGATGTTGTCAACAATACGGGCACAGGGGTGCGTGATGGAACTTCTTCCGTCAACTAGTGCCCGCATAGGTGGATCTGAGAGACTCTTATGAATTTTGGGGATCCCAAACATGACTGGTACTTTAGGCATAGTGATGTCAACAAAATTATAAGTATCAATGTCGATTCTACCTTCCAGGAAAAGGTCCCTGAAGTACCCTCTAATTCTTTTGTATGCAGTGGACAGCTCATTCAAGGATGAAGTGGCATAGGCAGGGGAATCCAGTACCCCCAACATTCTCCTGGTGTAATCTTCCTTATCGAAGATAACCAGTCCGCCTCCCTTATCTGGTTTAATAACTCTGACAGCTTTATCGCAGAGATTATTCAAGCTTGCGACTTGGTCCTGGGATATATTCCTTGTTAATCTTGAGTTGTAATTGTGAGAAAACAAGTGTCTCAGGTCAAGTTCACAGGCACTTTCAAAGGTATTGAGGCCAGGATGTAAAGGAGGGTTAAATGAGCTAGTTAACTTCAATTTATTGTCTAGTGCAGAAGTTTCCCTATTAAAGAAAACTTTCAAGTTTAATTTCCGCACATAGAATTTGAGATCCACCAAGGTTTTAGCTAATTTGAATTGGTGGTCGGGTACAAAATTTAACCCTTTTGCCAAAAGTTCAACTAGTTCTTCATCAATCAAAATGTTAGAAAAGTTATAGATGTGGAAGTCGCCTTTTAGGTTGGAAATGACATGAGGCAGGTTGTCGTAAACAGAGCAGCAAACTGTGTGAAGTGGAATTTCATCCATTAATTCCATTTCTTGTACCTCTGGTTCTGGTTGCCCTTCTTCCCTAAAAAAGGCCTCTGTTGGTTATTGTAGTTGTGTACTTTACTTTGGGTTTTAAGCCTATTGCTTCTTCTAGGCCCTTGCACAGGGCTAGCCGGACTGTTAGTGTCTGTGATGTCCTCATCACAGGGGGGTTCCTCCAGCATTTCGTTATCACAGCTGTTGTATGCTGGGCCATCCCTTTCTACATGATTATTTTGTCTAGTGACCTTTTTTACCAGATTCGGGTACACACAGTGCGTCTGGTAAGCCAACCTGTCTCTTGTTAACTTTTTGCCCTTATTGGCTTTAAGTTTAGAAAGTAGTGCATCAATGCTGGTAAAGATGCGGCCATAATCATATTTATACCTAACAAAGTTAATATCAGCTTTAATCGCGTTGTCCAAGTTGGATGTTTCTTCCAATAAAATTGTAATTTGTTTGGAATAGTTTTTAATCATTAATTCTAGGAGTTCTGCACCTTGTCTGTTAAACAGGGACTCCAATTCGGTTAAAAAAGAAGCATCCGAAAAAAAAGGCCAGTAGGAGAAAAAGAACTCCTTAAGCCTTTAGGAATAACAGCTTCAGCCAAACATTGTTTAAAGTATGCAACTTCTAGTTGCAATTTTTTCAATTTCAGTAATTTACCATCTAGAAATCTCAGCTTCTCTGCTATGTTATCAGAAATGTTACCTGAATCAGATGGGTCCGTCACCGATGGCCCCGCTCCAGGAAAATCACCAGAAGAAAAGGATGCTAAGTTGTTGACTCATTCCGACAATGAGGGCACATCAATAAGTGGACCGTGACCCAAATTCTGTTGGCTACTAGGCATAGCAGGTAGCTGTCTTGGCGCTGGATTCCTAGAATTGCTGCCATTTCCTGCAACCATGGAAGGCAAAGCAGCGTTGTTGGCAAGCAGGTTGCCCTCCAAAGTTTCCAACCCGTGCGGAATCGACTGGGCAGGTTGTTGGCCCGCTGGGATGAATGATGCGTTGGAACCAAATGAACTATGTTGCAGGTCTGTTTGCGTAAGGACCCGACCAGTTCCGTAATCTCTGCTCCTCCTTTCAATGTTGTCAAGCCTTAAATTGATACAGTCTAAGCATTGAGAAAGTGCCACCAATAGCACTTTCATATTCGTTTGATCATTAGAACTATCTGTGCTGGTACTACAAGTACCAAATAAATTCGGCGTTACTGGGCTCGATGGTGTTCTGGACATCATACAAACCAGTTAAACAGTTAACTAGTTTCACATTTCACTTCAGAATGTTTTTTTATATTATTTTTATAGGGCACATTATGTATTTTTACTCACTTGCTTTCCTTTTCACTGTTGCCCTTTTAAGTTTTATCGTTGCCCCTTTAAGCAACGTTGTGGTGCTTGTGGTGATGTCGTCAATAAGTGCCAGCTACTTTGTTTCAAATGCATTAGGTTTTAATCATTTTAACTGCTGATGAAGCTTCTGGTTCTCTGGAAGCGAAAACGCTGTTTTTGTCTTTAAATAAATTGCGTTCCTTTTACATCGTTCTGGCTGCAGTGGTGTTCCGTTTGTGTTTTCAGTGAGTTTATTTGGTTTTTCGTTTAACTCGTGTGTGTATATATATATATATATATATATATATATATATATATGATACATAAAGAATTTCAGTTAAAAGGAATAGTTAATCAAGCTTCAATTCTACTCCTTTGGCTATAGTCTGATTACTGGGGATTTAGTTGTAGCTTTCAAGTGATTTAATGACAAAAGTGCATCTTCTACAGTAAGGTTCGACTGACTTTTTCAGACTGGTATAAATATATCCTAACCCTACAACTATTCTAAGCTACTTCACCAGGAAGAAAATCTTCTGGTAAACTGAAGACGGGTGTGTGTGCGTGTGTGTGTGTGTGTGTGTGTGTGTGTGTGTGTGTGTGTGTGTGTGTGTGTGTGTGTGTGTGTGTGTGTGTGTGTGTGTGTGTGTATCTACTAAAGGTAGAAGATACCAAACTGTAAACTAAACAAAAAAGGCTAACACTGTCTTGTTGGATTTTATAGGTTTCACTGCCTAAAAAAACAGCCACGTAAAGATGTTTTTAAGAAAACTGATTTCTGAATATCACAGCTGTAAGTTCAGTCCCAGAGTATTTAATGCATGAACTATTAAAATTCGGCCCAACTTCTGATAAAAGTAAAACAAGAATTAATAATGAATTAAAAAAATAAAACTGGTCTTTAACTTACTTTTGGAAGGCATAATTTGGATAACAGAAAGACCAAGTCATTAACATTTGTCATCCCCTTCAATCCTTCCTTGAAGCAAGGTTAATTTATACTGAGGGATGCCCAGATTTGGAATAACCTGGCAGCTTTGTTAAAGTTAATGAAAATAGTCAAACATTTCTCTATACAGCTTTACACTAAGTTTGGTAATATAATTTATGAGGTTCATTATCTATAATATACAAACATCACAATGATCATTTTGGAAATTTCTGAATTGTTTTTAATACCTACTGAAAGACTGTAATACAATCCCATCAAGGGCACCCACAGGCAGGTGCAAGGGGATGCACTTGCACCCCCTGGTTCAGATCTGGTTCTAGCAATAAGCTCACTGGCTAACCATCAGATTAATTTTCTTTTAATTTAAAAAAAAGATATGTTTCTTTTTTATGGGTGTTATTCTTGAAGAATGCCCTTTGCATCTGGTCGCATCTGTGCGACTGACTGTTTACATCTTCATCTTCCGTGTGCCAGCAGACGAATTCCAGAATACATTTGGAGTTGGGGGTGTGTGTTGAAGTGTTTAAGAGGTGTGTGTAAGAAGTAGGTAGGTAGGGGTTTGTGTGTATGTGTGTAAGAAGTTGGCAGGTAGAGGTGGGGGGAAGGTCTGTGTGTGTGTGCCCACACGCACGTATATTAACCTAACTCTAAGGGTTGAAATTCTGGGATAAACTTAACTTTATACAAACTACCTTTTTCTAAAGCTCACTGCAACAGTTTAGAAAACAGCAGTCATTTGCTGCTTTATTTTATATATACCTATCTATATGTATCTTTATTAAGAGGGAGGTGGGGAGGTTCATACCTCACAATTGCCCAGATTTTTGCCTCATATTTTTAGTTTGTTTCTCATAAAAATGTGTTTTTCTGGTAAATCATTGAGGACTGAAGTCAGAAAATAATGGCAGACATTTAAGATTTAGACTTCATATCCTTCAGAAAATGCATACTAATGCAAAACCTGTTCTATCAATTTTTTAAGGAGGTAGGGGTTTGTATGTGTGTGTCATACCTCTCAGCTGTATAGATTTTCACAAAATGTCCAGATTTTTGCCTTATATTTTTGGTCTGTTTCTCATAAAAATTCTGTTGTGTTTTTTTTTGTAAAATCACTGGGATGAGCTAAGGATTAGAGTTACTAAATAATGACATGCATTTCAGTTTCAGACTTCATATCCTTTAGAAATTGCATTCTAACACAATCCTATTATTCTAGCAACTTTCTAAATTTATAAGAGCAATATTTAAAACGTATCCCTATTTTGGGGATTTTGCCCCCCCCCCATTACAATAAGCTTTGTCCAGATTTCTTGTGCTAACAGATCGAGATGTGTGTGTGTGTGTGTGTGTGTGTGTGTGTGTGTGTGTGTGTGTGTGTGTGTGTGTATAAGAGGGAGGTAGCATACCCCTCAGCTTTCCAGGTTTTTGCAGAATGTCCAGATTTTTGGCAAATATTTTTGTCTGTTCCTCCTAAAAAGGACTGAAGTTGCTAAATAATAATTGACATTTGAGTTTTAGACTTTATGTGCTTTAGAAAAATGCATACAAACGCAAATCCTATTATTCTAGCAATTTTCAAAGTTCATGAGAGCAGTACTTATAATCTGTCCCTATTTATTTTAGGCTTTGTTGCACTAAGAGGTTGAGGTTGTGTGTGTGGCCCTACTTAGGGTTAGCAGGTGGAATTTATTTTCAAGTGCATTTTCAAGGAATTGTAAGCTTCAAGGGAAGAGAAGTTTACTGCTGTTCATTGTAAGTCTGCTTAAAATGTGCAACTGTTTTGTTTAACAAATGGTATCACTATTGTGGTATACAATTTTAAAGCAGTGTTAGCACAACAGGTAGTATACTTGTGTCTTGATGCAGAAGGCTGCGGGTTCTACTCCCACAGCATGTAGATTTGTATTTTAAGGGGGTGGGGTGCTGCAGTCCTGAGTATATCTTCCTTTGGATGAGATGCCTAGTAACTATGAACCTGTTTTTCAGTTTGACATCCATTCCCTATTGCAATATACCAGCTTACCTTTTTTTAATGTAACAGGCAATTTATTCTTCAAGGGCAGAAGGCACTGAATTTGTAGATGAAACACTGAAATATAAAGCTGTTTTCCAGCAGCAGCAACCTCTTCATTAGTTTGAGATCTCTTTAATGTGGAATTATTCAGATGACTTTTACTTCTGCAGAGATTGTGCATATGGACTGATAATGGTGGATTGTAATGACAGAAGTTTGAGTAGCCTTTTATGTTTGAAATTTTCTGAATTGGGTAGCTTTGTCATTATTGGGTCATATGTTTTGTTTCATTGCTTACTGGAAAAATGTTTAAAACTATAAATTTAAAACATGCTCTAACAAGTGGCACTGTATTTTACAGGGGATATAAGTTTAAATATTATTATAATTTAATACAATCAGGAAGGTGAATCAAAGAACTTTTGCATTGTCCTAAAAATGTGTGCAAGGGACCTATAAATTGAAAACAGCCCAAAAGTAAACTTAACCCGCCACTGGCCAGATGCAATTTCTTTGAATGTGGGTTTCAATGCTGTTTCAGTGAATGTGAGTTTCAAAGGCAGAAGAGTTTTAATGCTAAGTCTATCTTCATTGTAAGACTGTATTGCTTTGTATATCAAATGTCTATCAGTGTTCGTGCTATACAATTTGAAATAAAAGTTGTAAATTAAATCCAAATATCTGTAAATCACTGTAGAAGTAAAGCATAAAGCAGTATGCACACAGAGTTTTGAACAGTTTATGGCAACTGGGGAGAAATAGCCAAGTAATGGGACACTGCAATGGCTGTGTGGGGGGACTGAGTGGCAGAGTGGCTCTGGGTTTGCACCCTCCTGCAAAAAATTGTGCAGGCTTCCCTGAATCCCATCAACCCAAAATTCTAGTTTCAAACAGTAATGGTCACAGCTAATAATAAAAAAAAATAACGATCTCAGGGCAGCGTACCTACTCACCCTGGATGATTATACCTCAGGGCAGCGTACCTACTCACCCTGTTACCTCCTCTACCAGGGCAGCGTACATACTCATCCACCACACTTAAACAGGCAGCGTACCTGCTCACCTCCTGACAAACCAACCATTAACCAGTGAATTCTCCTTCATTCAAATAGCATCCAGCAGCTCACTTACTCCCTCATACAATGCAGAATCAAGTTCCTTAGAGGGGGAACAGAAGAGGACAATCCTGTCTCTCTTCTCTGCTACCAGCATGATCCCAGGCTGTTCCCCCTCCTAAACCCTAGCCTCAACCATACCCTCTAAAAACAGCTTCAAGTGAAGATTAAACAAATCCAACCCCACGTCATTCAAATGCACCCCATCCGATCGATAGCAGACATCCTCCCCATCCCCAAAATCTACGCCAAAATGTACCTTCTTAATCTCAGCCCTAACACTTAAACCTGCTATAAGTCCCTCCCTCCCCTACATCACTTCTCCTAAGCTCCCTTTCTCTTTAACCCTTTAATAACTACACCCAAAGCCTACACTCTAACCTACCTATCAAAGCACTCAACCATTAACTTCCTAAAGCTATAACCCCCCACCACCACCACCACCTATACTACCTAAGCGTGGGACGAGGACAGCATAGCTTGTCCCAAACTTCATATGTCAAAACATACACTAAAATATTATTAAACAGGGATCTATGTGATGCTACTGTCCAATTTTGTGCTAAATTGATACACTTCCCCTATAAAGTTATCCCTCTCTTCAAAGGCTAAGAGTACCACTCAGAGCAAAATTATAGACTAATCAGCATCATCAACTTTTTAACAAAAATGCTGTGAAATACACAGCTTCACCCTGTGACAAAAGACAATTAAAAGCTGCAGTATTTCTGACCTTCTATAAAACTTTTAAACAAGCTTAAAGCATTAGGTTGCAAAAATAAACAATCGCCTGGTTCTCCAGTTACCTTAGAAATAAAACAATGACAGTGCTAATGCAAAATATAATATCCTGACACTTTATTTCAAATACATGTGTTCTGCAGGGCTTTATACTTAGCCTTTTAATTTTTCTGTTTTCAAAAGTCAGATGAACATCATACCAATGGAATCGCAACTCTTTCAACCTTTAGATAACTCTGCTGCCTTTCATTGTGCAGAAAACCATAAAAAATGTTCCAACCACACATTCAGATCTCACTTAGTAGCCTGTTAATCTGGCTACAATCCAGTAAGCCAAACAAAAAAGAAAACTAAACTTCTGTTTGGAAACCTCTCACTTATGGCAATAACAGATCCAATAATACTATAAAACCAAAGGCTTGACTGCAACTACTGAAAATGTACATGTTGGAAATACCTGGAAGTAACAAACAACTGCAACCTCACATCTGAAGAACATTTTCAAACTCTTATCAAAGAAATTTGCAAGAAGATTGCAGTGTCACATCTGCTTCCTAGTTCAAAGATAAAACTAGCCAAAACTTTGCTCCTTGTAAAACTTTTATATGGATTAATATCAACTGGCACCACCCCCCCCCAAAAAAAAAAAAAAAAAAAACTATCCAATTTTCAGCAACCTAAAACAAAATTATCAAACTTGCTGCAAGTTTACCTTCTTGTATAAAACATATTAAGTTATTCATTAGATGCCTGTAAAGAATTAAAGTGGAATACTTGCATTGCACCATTTCACACACATTGTTTTATTCTAACCTTTACCCAGAATTCAGCAAGATGCTAAACTGATGCACACCCACAAGACAACTTCAGTGAACTAAAGAATACTTGCTGAAGGAAAACAAAACACACACCAGTATGGCAGAAAAAGCTCAACAAATATGTGGAAAAATTCTGGGATAAGATATCATTCAGCAGTACCTCCCTAGGAGCCTTAAGTCTTTGATGTAGTTAATAGAACAGTGTATAATTTTGTTTTATTTAAAGATAGCCACTGCACTTTTTCTTAGGGCCAAAAGTTAATGTTTTCTGAAAGTATACAAGCTGTATTTTCATATCTGGCAGGGGAAGAGAGATAAGAAAAGAACAGACAGCAATCAGTGTAAGTGGGAGCACAAGCTGTAGTATGCGCTTCAGTATGAGTAACCTTAATTTTAGTTTAGATAATGCCTATAGGTGTAGCCATCAATTTAGGCTAATTGTTCCCTTCTGGAGGGTTAAACTTCATGTTTTGAAGATGTACACAGTTTTGTGTTTTTGTTCCAAACGTATAGGGGATGGGGTGATTGTATTTGTTTATTTTATTTTTTGAGGGTTTTTATTAAAATAAAATGTTCTAGAAAAATGTGACGTATGTTCAAACGGAGATAAGAAGAAACACTTATACAAAAGATCACCTGTCAAACATTTGTATATGCATGTAACACAAAAGCTGAAAATACACATTCAAATAAAAAATGGTTACATATAATAGGTGGGAACAATAGCTTTTTATCATGATGACTATGCTGTCCATATTATCTTGGAATGTGAAAACCATTACAGGTACAGATAAAAAGGAAAGATTATTTAATTATATTAAAAAATGCAGTGTGTAAATGCCAATGCTGCAGGAGTTACATTTGGAAAGAACTGAGCATGTGCATTTAACAAAGATAGGATTTCAGAATGAATATTAGCAGAATATCAGGGACAGAGGAGAACGGGAGTAATTATACTAACTGTTAGGTTAGTGACAGATGAGGGAAAAAAGAAAGACAGTCATGGCAGAATTGTAGTAGTAAGGGGCTACTTGTAAGGAAGGAGGACTACAATGGCATGTCTTTATATTTCCCCAAAAACTACTTTTATCAGTAGGGAACATTACTTATAGTTGGGGACTGGAATTTGATTTGCAATAGTGAGGGTGCATCGGGGGCCCACAATCTAAAATAAAAGACTGTATATTTTTGAAGAAATTTATGAAAATATTTGGTATGGAAGATGTGAATTCAGTAGTCGAAACTTGGACAGAATTTTCATATTATTCCCCAATTTTCCAAGATACAATAACTGGGATAGACCAGACAGAAATTAAATTTCACAGGAACACGTGCATTTAATTGAAAGCTTTGACACACATCCAGTAACTATTTTTGATTATGGAAAAATAAAAACTAACATAAAAATAAAGGGTAGTTAATTAAAAATAAGACACTGGTGCTTTCCCACCTACCTGTTAAAAATTGAGGGACTTAAGGAATAGGTAGTGGAAATTATTTGAGAGGGAAGATAAAAATATCTTCAGAAGTTATAGCTAGTGACTGGGAGAAAATGAAACTGGAGTTTAAAAATAGAGTCGAGAAAGAAATATGGTTAAGTAACAGAAACTACTTAGAGGGGCTGACAAAGGTTAAAGTATTGCAGAATAAGGGAAACTTCACAGAACAAAAGCAGCAGAAAATCTTCTTTCGGCTTTTTTCCGGTTAGGGGTCGCCACAGCGGATCAACTGTCCGCTCATGATTGGCAGTGGAGTTTTACAGTGTTGATTTGCCAGCCCGGTGCCCAACCTTCCACAGAAGGCACACACACACTCACACCTAGGGCCAATTTGGAGTGTCCAATCCACCTACAGCATGTCTTTGGGATGTGGGAGGAAACCGGAGCACCCAGAGGAAACCCACGCGACCACAGTGAGGACATGCAGACTCCACACAGAAGGCACCCCAGCCGAGGATCGAACTGGAGAACCTCTTGCTGTGAGGCGGCAGCGCTAACTGCTGCACCACTGTGGCCATCCAACAAAAGCAGCAGCAAATACAGAGTGCTAAAGAGAAAATAAGGGAGTATTTGGATAATATGCATGAGTTTACAAAGGCTAGCGTTAAGCAACTGCTTTTTGATAACTCCAGAGTGAAAAACATTTTGCACAATGACTTAGGCAACAAATGTTGAAATGGTTGTCACCAAACATAGGTAACCTATAACACGAAACATAACCAGAAGGCAAAGAAATGTGGAAATCAAAAAGTATACAAATGGAAATATTTACAGAAGACTAAATTAAGCCAAGGCTAGAGGAAGACAAGGCTTAACAATTTACACTTAAGACAGGAGATGATGAAATAAAACCAGTAATGTATAATCAGTCTTCAGGAAAGTCTCTAGGAACCAATAGTATTCCTGTGGAAGTTTGGAAATTAGAATGGAAGAAAATGAAAGATCTGAAAGATTTTGTTTAACAGTATATTAAAGGAGGGGAAGCACCAACATCTTGTTAGAAAGCTGAGGTGGCTGTGTTACCAAAAGATGGCAAAGACCTTCAGATGCAGATTCATGCAGACCCATACCAATTTTATGCCATGATTATACAGTGTTTATGTCTAAACTAGCTAAAGTAATGGAAACATTGTCAACATTTATGGGTATGGCTTAATGTGGTTTAGTTGAGGGGAGGCAAACATCTGACAACATTAATAGAACAATGATGATCCAGAGGGAAGCAGAATGTAAAAAAAAATGTCTCTGTTGTTGGGGGTTGTTGATGCAGAGAAAGCATTTGACAGAGTAACCTGGGATTTTATAAGTTCATAGGTAGGTACTAGGCTATTGACCCTAGGGCCTATATAAACCTAGCCAAAAAGGTACCCTGGCTTTTGCCACCCAAGAAAATTATTTCTTGAGACCCTGTCGAGCAGAGCCACAGAGGGGATCCCCAGGGTGAATTTCCTATTTCCCATCCAATCATCAAGATTTTTCTTGAAGAGTGCTAATGAGGAGCTTTGTTTGATATAGATAGGTAGTTTGTTCCAGAGTATGGGAAGTCTCTGGGACAGGACTCTATTCCTCCAGCATGTTCTGTTTATTGTGGTGACAAGGTTTAGGTCCCTTAGCTCGGACAGAATTCTTTAAATGGAGCATGTTAGGCAGAGATCGCCTCTGAGTAGGTGATATATGACGGAATAAAGCTGGAATGTTTTGAGACGGTCTGCATAGGGCATTTGGTTGAGGCCAGTAATCCTCTTTGTGAGGTATTTCTGCGGCCTTTCCAGTTGTTGTAGATGTCTTGTGAGGTACATACCAAAAGAGGGAGTTGTACTCTATAATGGGTCTAATGAGTGATGAGTAGAGGGGAACAATGACCTATTTTTTCCTGGATGAGAAACCTTTTGTGATGAGGTGTGCCACATAGAAGAACTTCCTGACTACTATGGCGATGTGATTACCAAAGGAGAGACTACTGTCCACCTGTGTCCCAAGGTCTCTTATCACACTTTCAGTTTTAAGTAGACTACCACCTATGTGGTAGCTCATAGGTACCAAGTTTTTTCCAAAGGGGGTGACAATGCACTTTTTGGCATTGAGCTTGAGGCCATTGCTTTGACAGCAGGCATCTGTCTCAGTGAGGATCTTTTGTAGGATGTCCACATCATTGTAAGTTTCGAATATAGCTCCTAGTTTGCAGTCATCTGCGAACTTCATTAGCCAAAGACCTTCTGTGTTAGCCTGTACTTCAGAAAAGCAGATATCAAACAGGAGAGGACCCAGGAATGAACCCTGTGGTACTCCACTTGTCACTGATCTATAATTGGATTTGGAGTCTGCTACTTTCACAGTGTGGATTCTGTCAGTGAGCCAGTTGACAACCCATCTTCTGACATAGGGATTTGTACCTAGTTTAGTGAGTTTATCTATAATTCCAGAGTGGGGGATGGTGTCAAAAGCCTTGGCAAGATCTAGATAGGCTGTGTGAACCACCTTACCCTCATCTACAGCTTTGGTAACTGCTTCAAAGAAATCTATCAGGTTTAGGAGACATGATCTGCCTTTTACAAACACAAACTGGGTGCGGTCCAGAGTTTGGAGATTACCAATGACTTTGTTTATAAGTTCCATAATGATACGTTCCATGGCCTTGCAGACCAGGCTCATTAGGCTGAGGCGGTAGTTTCCAGGGTCTATGGTGGCTCCCCTTTTGTGCAGTGGGATAACCATCACTGTGCACCATTCAGTGGGCACAAAGCCTGAGGTGAGGCTATGATTGAACATGGTGCTTAGGTGGGGTGCCAGTTCATTCTGTAGTTCATGTAGAACACACCCTGGGATGTTGTCAGGTCCCATGGATGCTGTGTTCTTGTCTTTAGAGAGTGTGGTTTTTACCTGTGCAGCAGTGATTACAGGAACTTTGCATTCTTCCGGTATAGAGATGGGCCCTTTAGGGGGTGAGAGGGGGGTAAATTTGGCACTGAACCTATCTGCCAGGATGTTGGAAATATCAATTGGTTCTGTATATTTAGTGCCATTGTGCTGTAACTCAGAGGAGATCTGTGCTGCCATTGAGATTCTTGACATAGCTATAGAATGCTTTGTGGTTGTCTTTAGAATCAGTGGCAATTTTTTTTTTTCGTAACTAGCTTTGGAGGATTTTATGAGGGATATCAGCTTCTTACTGAGGCTGACCAGGGAGTTCCTCCAATCATGGGATTTTACTCTTTTTTGCAACAGTTTCTTTCTTCTGTTGTAGAGTTTGTTTATTGCAGGGGACCACCAGATTGGCTTCCTTTTTTTGGAGGATATAATCTTGGTTCTGTTAGGGATAGCATGATCCATGCACTCATGTTAAGTGCTTATAAAGTGCATTTGTGTAGGATTCAGCAGTCGTGCCACTATTGTCCATCTGCATGGGTGTCATGAAGTTTGCCACTTCTGTCTTAAGAAGCGTGAAGTTGGCTTTGGAGACATTTTTTTGGGTGGCTTCCCTAATGGATGGGGAGGCGGGATGTGGATGTCTAGGGTGATTAGCTTGTGGTGGGATCTGACCAATGAGGAACTGACCTCTGGTGTGGAACACCGGTCGCCCATGTTGGTAATGACCAGGTCTAGTATATTGCTGCCCCTGGTGGGGGTGTGGATAAGTTGATCCAAGGCCTTGGAATTTATGAATTCCAGAAAACGGTGAGCAAAAGAGTTGGTACATGAGTAGTTTTCCCCATTAATGGTGGGTTAGTTGAAATCACCCATTATTAGGGTGTTGCGTTGTACCCTAATATTTTCCACTGTATCAAGAAATGAGGAATGGGAATCCTGGGGCATGTTGGGGGATCTGTAGCAAATTACACTTTGGATTGCAGTCTTGCCCAGAGTTAGCTGCACTTGGAAAATCTTGGATGCATTATGCTGAGCAACTAGCCCGGAGGTGTGGATATCCTTATTGAATATGGACATGCCTACGCCTTTAGGGTTCGGTGCAGATTAGGTGGCCGAAAGATGTGATATGTATTATAGCCTGGTATCACAGGGGTGCTCTCTGGAGCCTTGAACCAGGTCTCTGTCACTGCACAGATGTCAATGTTCTCCCATTTTAAGGAGTACCTCGAGTGAATCAATTTTGAGGTTTACACTTCTAGCATTGAGTACCTTTACCCTCAGATTTTGCTTGCTTGTACCTGTTATGGTAGTGAATTTGTCATTTGAACCTTGCCTAAAAAAGGCAGTATAGGGGTGGCAAAAGCCTTAGCCAGTATTCAAAATCCCAAGGGTGACAGGTGCAGGCCATCTATGGCAAAGCATCATGGTCTGTCGATCATGTCATCCCAGGCAGACAGATACTGGATCCCCTTAGAATGACACCAGAAGCTTAGCCAATTGTTGAAGTCAATCATTTTGTCCTTGTACTGTGGTATCATTCTGGGTGATGGCAGGATGCCACTCCGGGCTAGGGTCATACCTGCCTGGGCTACAAGATTGGAGAGTTCTTCCATGTCTCTTTTCATGTGGTCCTGGCAGGTGTGTCTCAGGTCATTCACACCAACATAGACAATGACAGAGTCATATTTGTACTTGTTGTGGAGTGACCTGAGTACATGCATTATGCGGCAGATCTTGGCACACAACAGGCAGCTGACAGTAACTTTCTCCTTGTTTAGCCTGGTGAGTGGAACATCATTGTGCCTGACTATAGAGTCACCTATGACTAGAGTGTTGGGTACATTGTTATGCCTTATGGGCTGTGGTTGAGTGGCACACTGAGTTTGTGGGCTATGTGTCATTTGGGTTGTGTTGGGGGGGGGGGTTGCTTGTGTTTCTGCTTTGAAGGTCTCTGTTGCTTGAGCAGATTTTTATAGACAGCCTCCACGAATGTAGGTGTGTGTTTTGTGTTTCTATGTGCCTGTTTTGGTGGTGTAGGTTTTGAGGAACTATGTGATGAGTGTGGTGTGGTGCAAGTGTTTACCTTCTCCTCTTGACTGTCTAGTCCAGTCTTGGGTGAATAGAGCTTTGCTTCCAGTTTGGCTATATAAGTGCATCTCTCACAGGTTGTAGTGCTGGGTGGTATGAGGAGAGGGCTGTCTGTGTATATGAGGCAATTGCTACATTGCCCCAAGATGCCCATATTCATCAGGTAGACAGGAGAAAATATCAGGAGCTGACCCTTAGACATGCCTGGATAGGTACTTATTGTGAGTAGAGCTTTGGAAGCATTTGCATTCCTGATACAATAATGACATTAATTAGAAGGAAATATCGGATGCCAGAATTAAAGTGGGATGGTTCTTCTCAGACAACCTGTTTAAACAAGGGAAGTATGTAGGGGTGTTCTCTTTCCCCTTTGCTATTTATTTTATATTTAGTACCATTGGCAAAGAAAAAAAGAGACTCATAAGATACAATTGGTATTGCAATCAAGAAAAGTTGGCTTTATCTGCAGATATTATTTCGTACCTGACAAATTCCGAATAGGACAGCTCAGTGTTGAGGAACATTTTAAGACAGTTGCAAGCCTTTTCGGGATATAAAATTAATGAAGATAAAAGAAAAGCTAATGTCAGAAATTATGTAAATTCATTTAGATTGGTTCAGAAATACCCATATTTATGGTGACATGATAAGATGAAGTATTCAGGAATATGGATTAAAAAGGATTCTGTTATGGCAGCAAAGGATATGTGGGAAGAAACCAAACAAAAACTGAGACACGGGAAACTTTTATTTGTGGATATGGATAGTAAAATACAGGCAGTCAAAATGTTTTAGTCCCTTTAGTCTTCTATGTGGGTCAGTTATGCTTTTTTCAACCTGAGAAGTTGTGGACAATAATTAATAAAGAATTGAATGAAGTAATTTGGGAGGGAAACAGGTCAAGAGTTAAGTGGGATACGTTGACTCTTCCAATAGAATAAGGAGGATTAAGTTTACTTGATTTGAAGGGATATATTAGAGCTACACATTTAAGGCTCATATACATAACACAAGCAGAGGGTTATAATTCAAAGTGGAAAGGGATGATGATGATGATGATGATGAAGCAAGGGTAAAGTTCAAGAATAGAGAGAGAGAGTAGGACTTTGGATGTAGATGCTTAATGAGGATAATAATAACCATGCAGAATATTATATTCATAAAGTAGCAGAAAGTATTTTAAGATCTAAGCCAGTAAGAGAATGGAGAAAGGATATTTTGCCAGTAGGGATGACTGGTAGTAGGAATAAAGAAAACAGAATGACTAAACAATGAAAACATCCACAGATAGGCACCACAGTAAAATGGAATCTTCTTAAAGAAAGATTACTTTTGAGCACTTTCATCCACAAGGGACTTAATCAGAAAACTAAACAACTTTTCTAGAAAACAACTTTATAATGCAAACTGACCAGTCAGAAACAACAAACAATAACTGAATTAAGACAAATACTAGACCTAAAAGATGAAATGCACTGAATTTACAGCACATAAATATAACTCAATACAAAATAACATGATATTGAAAAAAACAATTATAAAAAAAATGTATACAAATGGTATCATTCAGGCCAGGAAACTTGTAGGTTCATAGGATGACACTAGGCTATTGGCCCAGATGCCCTTATAAGCCTAAAGAATTTCTCCCTTGTTCCCTCAAAGTCAGCACCTGTTTTCCCTGTCCACCAGGGACATAGGTGGGATCCCAGGGGTATATTTTCTGTCTCCCATCCAGTCGTCCAGGTTCTTGTTAAAGAGGGTTAGAGAGGTACTCTGCTTGACATGGAGAAGGGAGTCTATTCCACAGACGGGGGAGTCTCTGGGACACACATCTATCTCGCCAACAAGTTCTATTTATGTCATAGACCAGGTTAAGGTCTTGCGTGCGGGATGTGCGAATGGAGTTTGTCTTACGAATATGCAGAAACTCCATCAAGGCTGGCTCTGAAATGTCCTTGTATGTCAGACACAGGTCACCTCTAAGCAGTCTGTATGATACTGAGTATAGGGAAAGGGCTTTCAGCCTATCTGCCTTTATCTTTAGCTGCCAGTGTTTCTTTTTTAAGTAGTTGCTTCTTGAAATAATCCTCCCTAAGATTTACAGGTAAATTCTCTAAGAAAGCAAAACAGAACTTCTTAAAGGAACCACATGTTAAGGTGTGTCTATATAATGCACTGTTGGTATCTTTGCTCTTAATAGCATACAAGTGTTCTTTAACTCTTTGATATAACTTTCTGGCATTCATGCCAATGTGAAATGTATTGTAATGTGAACAGACAGCAATGTAAATCAAATCAGTGGCGTTACACTCATAGTGGGCTTTAATTTTAACGTTTCGATCCATAAGAGACAAAACAATGATAGAGCCTTCAACTATAAAATTACTTGCCCTGCAAAAACCACACTTAAACATACCCACTTTTTTATGTGCAAGTGGCAAAGGCATCCTAGTATTTGCATTCTCCAAACAAAGATTAATGCACTTATTTTTTTTTGCCCACAAATTTGGGGGAGGGACCCACTGCTGTGTATACATCAGGGTTCCCTTGGAAAATTTTTCAGTTTAGTGTAATAATATATCCGATGTGTAAAACAAACCAAGAAAAAATAGCAGCTCCAGGGATAACGCCAATAAATATCCAAGTTCCAATACTGGATGAATACTCAGTAAAAAAGCTTCTTTATTGTTCACAAAAAACCAAGGTAAACGTCTACAAAAACACGTTTTCGTCGCTGAAATGCAACTTCCTCAGACCATGAACTCTTTTAAAAACATCATTTAAATACACAAATTTAAAATAACATGTGATGTCAATTAACATTTTAAAGGTACACATCTTTTGTTACCCCACTCATTTATAGGTGTACTTTTTTATTATTTATTATAAAACAGTGTTAATGAACTATCACAATGTTACTGAACAAATTATAATAATAAAAACATGACACTTTAAAATATGTACATGATAAAAGTATTAGTATTAATTAGGACATAGTATTTTTAGGTGACCCATAAGACTGAAATTGAAAAACATAATATAACTTAGAAGTTACCAGTACATTTTTCCAATTATTTACCAAAGGACTTAAATATGTTCCTAGTAAAAACAGTGACATGACTAAAGTGATTATAGATTTAAAGCTTTTCATCAGAAAACTCAATCTAGAGAATCTGATGGGACATATAGAAAATTATGAGAAGGATGCACCACACAAAACTAGTCTCTTCAACCCACCGCTCCACCCACAGCTTAGGAACCTAGAGATGAGAATAGAACAAAAAATCAGAAAAGAGGGTGTATTAAACAAGAAATATGGTACTAATTTAACACCTTCAGAAAGAGAGCTTTTGGAATCCTTAAGACGGAATTCCGAAATTAGAATCATGGAACCAGACAAGGGAGGGGGAATAGTCATCATGGACCAGGCTTTGTATGAAGGTAAGATGTTAAATCTACTTAACAATCCTAGTAGATACACTACGGTATCCCTTAATGAAATCAATATAGCCTATAAAAAAATAGATTTGGCTATCCAAAAGTTGATGGATTTAGGGATGATTGATCAAAATACTTATACTTTTTTACACAACCAAGAGCCCAAAGTTCCTTCAATCTTTGGGGTGCCCAAGGTCCATAAAAATCCAGACAATCCACCACTCCGACCGATTGTAGCGGCACAAGGTTCCAAGATTTCTTCTATCTCTAAATACCTAGACTATAAATTTAAGAAATTATGGCCGAAGACAACACATTTACTTAAAGATTCCTGGGAATTTTTAAAACAGATTACCCCGGATCTGAAAGTACCTAATCTTAAATTTCTCACCATAGATGTTGTAGACCTGTTCTCAGTTATTCCACACGAAACAGGTCTAGAATGGCTGGAAGAAGCCATCGCATCTAGTCCAAAAGCCAATTTAGGGGATAGTTTTCTCATTTTGAATTTGATGAAATTGGTATTACATCACAATTTCATCTATTTTGGTGGAGAATATTACAAGCAGACTTCTGGTGTCGCTATGGGAGCTAATTGTGCTCCCACATATGCGGACATCATTCTCTCCATATGGGAAAACAAATTTGTAATAAACAGTACATACAACAAATATTGGGTAGCCTATTACAGGTTTTTGGACGACATCTGTATTTTTTGGACAGGGACTTATGGTGAAATCCAGGAATTTATGGATTATTTAGCCACCACCACAGATTTCTTAAAGTTTACCCACCAAATATCAGATGACAAGGTAGAGTATTTGGATGTGCTTCTTAGTAAGAGTAGTCAGGGGGGCTTTAAATCTAACGTATATAGAAAACCTACCTACTCTAACAGCTACATTCATTTTAAAAGCTCCCATCCATTTCATCAAAAAAGAGGCATAGTCAAGGGCCAATACGTGAGAATTTCACGAATGACATCGGAGGAGGAAGATTTTCTCAAGGAATGTCAAAACTTGAAGTCCATGTTCCTAGATAGAGGATACCCTCTTAACTTTATCAACCAAATTCAGGAACAAGTGATAAAGGGTAGAAGGGACAGATATAACCCAGTATTGGGGACGGGTACTAGTGGTCCGGGAGAGGAGATAGTAGAAAATAATGCAGACTTCTCACATGCTTTCATCACACAGTATAGTACAAGTTCTACACAGATAAGAAATATTATTATGAAAGAATGGGATGCTTTCATGGCTATTACTGATTTGTCCAACTTGCAAGGAAAGGATTTAAAGATGATTTTCAGTAGGGGCAGAAATATTAAATCTTTAATAGAACAAGGCCCTACCCAGAACAAGACAACACGGGTACGTAAGGGCACATATAAATGTGGTGCCTGTGCACAATGTTCGTATATCATGCAGGATGAGGAGGTTACTATCACAGCTCTAAGGAGAACAATAAGAGCCAAAGAATACTATAATTGTAACAGTACCAGAGTGGTTTATTTAGCTGTCTGTTTACAATGCCCAGCATATTATGTGGGCAAAACAGAACGTACCCTTAAACGTAGGATATACGAACATATGTATGATGTAAAGAAGGCCAATACTAACAATGCCCTGTATAAACATACACAGACATGTCCTATAGCTAAATACAGATTTTTTGTACTAGACAAGATCAACCTGGATCCCAGGGGAGGACCTTGGCAAGCAAAGTTGGAAGAAAGGGAGACCCATTGGCAGATCTTACTGGAATCAAATAAAAAACCAGGATTAAATGACTACATTTCTATCAAACCTATATTAAAACTTAAGGCTAGTAGAATGTAGTCATTTTCAATATTACATTATATTATGTTTTTCAATTTCAGTCTTATGGGTCACCTAAAAATACTATGTCCTAATTAATACTAATACTTTTATCATGTACATATTTTAAAGTGTCATGTTTTTATTATTATAATTTGTTCAGTAACATTGTGATAGTTCATTAACACTGTTTTATAATAAATAATAAAAAAGTACACCTATAAATGAGTGGGGTAACAAAAGATGTGTACCTTTAAAATGTTAATTGACATCACATGTTATTTTAAATTTGTGTATTTAAATGATGTTTTTTAAAAGAGTTCATGGTCTGAGGAAGTTGCATTTCAGCGACGAAAACATGTTTTTGTAGACGTTTACCTTGGTTTTTTGTGAACAATAAAGAAGCTTTTTTACTGAGTATTCATCCAGTATTGGAACTTGGATATTTATTGGCGTTATCCCTGGAGCTGCTATTTTTTCTTGGTTTGTTTTACACAGCTTCCTTCAGTGTTTTGGTTGTTGGCAATATATCCGATGTGTTAATCTTTGTTCATTCCTTACTGATGGGTTATCAGTTCTGTCCTTGGAACCGAGCAGGCCAATATCAAGCTCGCGTCAGCCAAAAACTCTCGAGCCAAGGTCCTACCAAGAATGCTCTGCTCCCTGTTACCCCAGATCTCATTTGCTGCATTGCTGTACAGCCATGTCAAGCCACTCTCTCAGCTAAGTGTATAATTTTTTGAAAGTTTATATATTATTACTCTAAATTTTTCATAAAAGTTTATTCTAATATTTTCCTACCCTATCACACACTTTAGCCTCTCTCCCTTTAGTCTTTTCCCTTTATTACCCTATTTTCTTACCTTGTGGTAATTCTCCATTACCATTGTTGGTAATCCTTACTTTTCTCTTTTTACCCTTTTCTTGGGTAGCCTTTATTCTTCCTTTTGCTACTGTGCTTCTTCTCCACACCAGTTATGTCTGATAAGAAAAGTACCATTGGTTTCAAGCAGTGCAAGGATTGCAGCCGTAAGTTACTGCTTTCCGATGGCCATGACTTATGTCTCCCACTTGACTGTGGATCCTCCATGTGGGATTTATAAAAATTTCTCTACCAGGACTCTCAACAAGAGGAAGAATAGGTTAATTTTGAAAGGTCTCCTCAAGTCTCCTTTCTCTGAGGCTATTTATGGGTCAGAGGGCTCACCCCCCTCCTGTTAAACCTCGCTAGAGGCATTCTTCCTCTTTTTCATCGAAGTCACTCCCTTCTTCTCCCTCTGGAGATTGTAGGGAGTTGACTCACAAAAAGGTGAAACGGATTACTACTCCGGCGCTGCCCACTGTGAACCTGTCGGTTCCAGGCTCGGCACCGCCCTAAATGATTCTGACTACAGCCATGTCTCCTTTATCAATACAGGCACTGGAGTTCCCGGTGCAGACAACTATAGTTCTGACAGTTCTGTTGCAACCCCTAATGGCACCATCAATACAGGTTCGGTCCCCTTCAGCACCATTGGTACAGTCACCTTTGGCTCCAAGTATGACTCTTCTGTACTCCACGGCACAGACTTTTTGGCACCAACATGTGCTTCAGTGCAGTCCTTCTCGGCACCATCCTTAATGCCAGTGCAGACACTTTCCACTATGGCACTGTACCCTTTGGGGCAGACCTTTGCCTTTTCAGTGCCAACACCTACTACTACTATGGCACTGACATCTTTGGTGTAGACTTTTTCCACACCATTTTCTTCAGTGCAGACTTCCTCGGCTCCAAGCTCTACACCTATTGAATTAGCAAGGACCAAATACACCCCTTCACTGGATCCTTTTGCTAGCAGTCAGTACAGTCCTTTCCTAGAAAGGCCAGAATTACCATCAGCTTTCTCCATGAGGTCAACCAAGAGTCTTTCTGAACAGGATGTGTTGCGGCGTGTTCACCAGTTGCTTGTGGCCAGAGGTCTCTCGCAACCATTGACATCCATGCTCCCACATTCAGGTGAATGTATATCTCCTCAAACCCCAACGTATACTCCTCCTTCGACTTCCACTCAAGTCTCAAAGCCTATTACTCAGACAGCAGCTTCCCTCCCTCTGACTCCAATAGTGGATCTCACTTTGGAACCAGAGCCGTCCTTGTGGCCTTTCATGCAATGGGCATTGGGTTCTTCTCAGGCCAGTGGCTGTGCTGTTGGGGAGGGCATTCCTGGCTTCACTGATTTTTTTCTATGGCACCTTCCAGGGATGCTACCTCTCTTATGGTTCACGATTCTCTTGAGACTCCTAGTCTGGGGGCAGGCTCGCTGGCGCGGGGTGTGACCCCGGTTCTGACGTTGTCGTGCTCGGTTCGGGTTCCCATCCCTCCTTGGGAGGGCCAGCCTTCCAGGCCATGGAGACGGCGCTTGCCTCCGCTGGCAAAGCTCATATGTTGGAGTCCTCTCCCCCCACTCTTATGCAAATGCCACATGCTTCAACTGCTGGACACCGGGCACAAGACCCTCAAGTTTCTCCTCTTCAGGAGACCCTCTCCCACTGAGCAAGTACCTCGCAAAGCATCATGTAAGAGGAAGCACATGGACTCCACTGAGGAGTCATTGACTGAAGATATGGATTTTGATGACGGGGAAGGGTCCGCATGGTCACCATCTGATGAGGTGTCCTTTGGTGACATCCTCGAGATCCTTAGAGGGGTGACTGGAAGCCCTCTAATCCTTTCTCTGAGGAATCCGTATTCCTGCAGGCTTTTCGTGCCCAGCCCCCTACCTGCTGGGGCACTCCACCTGCCGATGAGCTTATCCAGCTCATCGTGCAGCACACATGGAAGGCTCCTGATACCATGGAAGCGATACCTAAGAGACCAGATAAAATATCACCCAACTGAGCATCCCCATTGGTCATGAGGTCTTCCAGTAGATGCTATGGTGGTGGCAGCTGCTATTAAGAAGTATTTGACAGAAGAGAGCCAAACTGTCCATCCACCCAACAAGGAATCCCGGGCGATTGACAGATTAGGGAAGCGTGTGTTTGCTTCATCGACCTTCGCCATAAGGTCTTTGAATTATTTGGCACATTTTACCAGGCTTCAGTGAGATTTTATCAACCAGCTCTCTGAAATCTTGCAAGGAGCTGTTTATGATGAAGCCTGTGATAATGTGGCTTCTGAGATAGCCACCCTAGATTCCATTTCCAACTCTTCTATGCATCATATTTCTCATGCAACGGAAGGGGCGACTAAAGCGGTAGGCACAGGTATAGTTGCCAGACGACATGCTTGGATGCGCCTTTGTGGACTCCTTTAAGGCTTCCTTCATGAATGCCCCATAGAGGTCGCTTCTTTATTTTGCCCAAAAGTCAAGGATATGCTGGCAAGGTGCAAACAAGATGGCAAGACCCTGTCTGCCGTTGGTGTCAGACACTCATCGATTCTACTCCAACCCTATCAGCGCACCTGAAGCGTTGTCCGACTGCTCACCTCTGGAAGCAGCCAGGGGTCATTTCTCCTTGTACCCCACTGCCTGGCAAAAAATAACAACTGACTCTTGGGTATAATGGATTATATCCAGAGGCTATCACATCCCCTTTCATCTTTGCCAATCTCATCAAGAGTATTACCCAACGTTCCACCCAGTCAAAGGGAAACAGCAGCACACAAAATCCAAAAGCTGCTACAAAAAAGAGAGTCATCCAGACAGTCCCCCCAGACCAGATAGGATCCGGTTTTTACTCAAAGTTCATTTTAGTGCCAAAAAGAGACAGGGGACTGGAGACCAATTTTGGATCACAGTACACTAAACAAATTTGTGAAAATAGAGAAATTCCAGATGGTCATGGTTTAGTTTATCCTTCCTCTTCTGGAAGATGACTGGATGTGCTCTGTAGATCTTCAAGATGCATATTACCACATAAAAATTGACAAACATTCAAGAAGATACCTCCGCTTCCGTATAGGAGCCAGTCACTACCAGTTTTGAGCCCTGCCCTTCGGTCTCTCTACAGCCCCCAGAGTGTTCACAAAATGCATGGCAGTGGTTATCGCTCACTTGCGACATCAAGGATTCCAGGAGTTTCCATAGCTAGATGACTGGTTCCTCACGGCTCTCACCAAGCGTCTACTGGAAGAAGCCCTGCAGTACACTCTCTTAACAGCTCAAAACCTGGGAATCACTATAAACTGGGAGAAATCCAACACAACCCCAACTCAGTCTTTGGAATTTATAGGGGCACTGTTGGACACGAGAAATGCAACCCTTCCAGAATACAGACTTCAGAGAAGAAGACAACAAGTTCAATAGCTGCTCTGTCACCACAAATCCCCAGCTCAATCTATACTGCAACTACTGGGGTCAATGGCAACCTCGATTACCATTGTTCTTCTAGCCAGATTCCACATGAGGCTTCTTCAATGGCTACTTCTCACTCAGTGGTACACTCTACAACATCCTTTGTCTTTTCAGATTAGTGTAACTCAGAGATGCAAGCAAGATTTACTCTGGTGGATGTCTCGAAATCCCCATCAATGGTCTCACCCTTTCAAACCCCATCAACCAATAGCCACTGTGACCATGGACACCTCCCTGATGAGGTGGGGGGGCTATGTCAGGGAAACTCAGTCCAAGGCACCTGGTTGGAGACAGAGGCCCTTTTGCATATCAATGTCCTGGAGCTTAGGGCGGTGCTTAAAGCATTGCAAGCATTTCACTCCATCCTTCCATCAGGGACTATTGCGATCCAATCAGACATGTCAGTGGTCTGGTACATCAACAAACAAGTGGGCACCAGATCTTACCCGTTATGCCGAGAGGCCTTGAGAATATGGCAATGGGCGATAGCTCACAACCGCTTTCCGATTGCAACGCACATTCCTGGGAGCTCCAACGTGATAGCAGACAAATTGAGCAGGTGCATTCTACAGCCTCATGAATGGTCCCTCAATTCTGTGATAGTGGCAAAACTCTTCAACTACTGGGGCCAGCCTTGCTGCAACCTATTTGCCTCCCCAACCAACCACAAGTGCAGCAACTATTTGCACTGATCCCCCTTGGGGACAGTCACCAAGGGAAGCTCTAGTTCACACTTGGTCCTCGGGTCTTCTTTATGCTTATCCTTCTCTCCCCCTCATCTCCCAATTTCTACAGAAAGCATGACAGTTGAAGAGAAAAGTGATCCTCATTGCTCCATACTGGCCTCGACAAGTATGGTTTCCCTATCTCTGGCCTCACCCACTAGATCAACCATGGATCCTCAATCCATTCCCAATGTTGATCTCCCATCTGCAGGGTTTGATTCACCCCAATCTAACAACCCTGAAACTGACAGCTTGGTTTCTCCACTTCCAATGATTGCCAGGCCTGAAAACCTTTCATCCCCTGTGTGCAGTATTCTTATTGCACCAGACTAACCTATCTTAACAAATGGAAAAGGTTCTCTCTATGGGCAGCAAATAAACAAATAGACCCCTTGTCAGCCCCAGACTCAGTGGCATTGGATTACTTATCACATCTTTTCCACTCTGGGGTGTCTGCCTCTACTATCCATGTACATTTAGCTGCCATCTCAAAAAAATTTTAATATTGGTTTTCAAGATTCTTCACTTATGTCACACAGACTCTGTAATACTTTCTTGAAAGGGGTTATCCACCTAAAGCCTCCCTTTAGAGAACCCGTACAACCTTGGGATTTGGCTTTAGTTCTGCAAGCCCTAACAGCTCCCCCCTTTGAAGCTGCATCTTCATGTAATGTAAAATATCTCTCTTGGAAAACTTTTTTTGATTGCAATCACATCGGCCAGGCGATTGTCAGAACTCTGGGCCTTATCCATCAAACCTCCCTATCTTATCTTCCATAAGGATAGGGTATCACTGAAAACTAATTCTACCTTTTTACCAAAAGTGGTGTCAGAGCGATCTATCAATCAGTATATTGACCTTCCAGTGTTCTTTCCTAACCATTCTAACAAGGGAGAGTATTGCCTGCACTCCTTGGATGTTCATAGGCAATTACGATTTTATCTGGACAGAACAAAATCTACCCATAAATCAGACCAACTGTTTCTGGCTTTTTCTGGAACTAGACGGGGTCATCCTGTATCAAAAGTTACATTGGCTTCATGGTTGAGAAATTGTATCACCTTTATCTGCAACAAAAACAATCTCACCTTGCCACATAGAGTCAAAGCACATTCTACAAGATCTATGGCAACTTCAGCAGCTTCCCATGCTAAGGCTTCCCTCAATGATATTTGCTCAGCTCTAACTTGGGCCAAACCTCATACCTTTATTCTTCATTACAAACTAGACTTGGCCTCCAGAGGTAGAGTTTCCTTTGGCTCCATGGTGCACAGGAATGTCCTTCCATGAGGGCCACCCAGGAATACAGGTAGACTCGGTCCCATCAGTAAGGAATGAAGAACATTAACAACATCAGATAAAGAAGTTATGTCTTACCATAACTTTCCATCTATGTTGTTGATCTTCGTTCATTTATTACTTCCCACCCACCATCCCCCATCCAGAGGTTCTTGGTTGATCTCATGTACTCCTTTCTTGTAGGTCCGTTATGACCAGAGGTAGCATCTACTTTTATCTAATAACTTGCAAACTTGATCTGAGGTAACAGGGAGCAGAGCATTCTGAGTACGACCTTGGCTTGAGAGTTTTTAGCTGACACAAGCTTGATAATGGCTGGCACGGTTCCAAGGATGGAACCCATAACCCATCAGTAATGAATGAACAAAGGTCAACAACACAGATGGAACATTATGGTAAGACATAACTTCTTTTTCTAATGCTACTGTCATCAACAGTCATCTGCAAAATAAAACTGTTGTTGTATTTACCATCAGTGCTGTTCTTTCGAGGTATACCCCCAGCAAAATGGGATGAAACTGTTTGTCTCTATTCTCCTTAATCTCCTCAGCACTCTTAAACAGATGTAAATCGTAACCCCTACTGCTGAATGATGTAATAATATCACTGATCCCTTTGGAAAGGTTACCAAAGTCAGTGGTCAATCTAGACAGTCGGATCATCTGACCTCTGGGAATATTTATTTTCATGCAAGTGGGATGAGCGCTAAGGAAATGTAAATATTTTCCTACCCTTTCGCACACTTTAGTCTCCCTCCCTTTAGTCTTTTACCTTTATTAACCTCTTTTCTTACCTTGTGGTAATTCTCCATTACCATCGTTGGTAATCTTTAATTTTCTCTTTTTACCCTTTTCTTGGGTAGTCATTATTCTTCCTTTTGCTACTGTGCTTCTTCTCCACAAGACAAGGTTTTCTGTAGATCCCACTTGAAAAACTGTGATTGGCAGCATCATAACTAACTGCCACATCCAAATATGGAACACTTTCTTCTACTTATCTCAAGACAAAACTTAAAAAAAATAGTACTGTTAATGTCTTTAACAAATGTATCTATCTGATCTAAAGAAGCACCATTAACAAAATAAAAACAGGTCATTCACAAACCTCTTATACATTTTAGAGTGTCTTTCAAAAATGGAATTGTTTAATTGTTTTTGAAGTTTGGTCTCCCACCACCCCTTGACAAGGTTAGCAAAAGAGGGTGCTACAGTGGCACCCATAGCAACACCCTTGAGCTGTTGGTAATATTTACCATTAAATAGAAAAAAGTTATTTTCTAACATCATGTAAAAACAACCAAAGGAAGCAACAGGCCATGGCTGTAGAAAAATAAAAGCAATTTATTCCACACAAGACAAAGGTGAGCACTTTCGTGGACTAAGCCACTTCATCAGTCTCATAACACAGAAATCCATGTCCTGGATGTAAGCATTTCGAGATTTTTGACTCAAGAGCATGTTAAGGCTGAGTTGACAACATTTTTGCTAACCTAAATAGAGGGGCTGTCACTATAGCTAAAAGAAAAAAAGAAGTTGATTAGAGACATCACAGCCTATGATGCAAGAAATGCTTTACATTTTCAGCAGTGAGGGCACTGAATTTCCTTCGGAAGGTGGTAGGGATGCTGGACAACATGGACAGATAGATTTTTTTTTATCTAATGAGCCTCTGCTGAGATCCAAGAGGACAGCCAAAAAATGCACTACTCCTATTCAGAATGGCATGATGCCTCTATCAAATCAATGCACTCCCTACAGTGTGAGTTTTCTGAACTTTGCAGTCCATTATTAGACATTTCCAATTTCACCAAAGAGAACTTTAATGGTATACAAATTAGTCTTCTTCAGAAAGATTACTCTTTTATACCTAGTAGAAGAGCAAGTGTTGAAAACACTTGCTCAATTTGAAACTGTTTTGTAGAAAGCTTAAATTATTATGTTTTTCAGGACACTGAATACAATGATGAATGTGTTTAAGAAATCTAGCTGCTTCAACCCTCCATTACAGGCTACTGTCTCTGCCTTTCACGACTTGTGTGAGCATTTTGAAAATGGCTAAAAGTAAAGCTGACAATAAGTTTTTTAACTTAGCCAACAAAGAAAGTAAAGTGTTGGTTGAACTTCATAACAGACTTAATTTACAGTTTATGAAAGCCAATAAAGGCAGTGGTGGTCTAGTTATTATGTATCTACTTAACTATATTAATGAAACTGAAAAGATGTTAACCAACCATTTTAATATAGATCTGTGACTTTGGCTGACATTCATTTGCAGTATAAGTATGCTTACAATGTCCTGCTTAATTTGCTAGCCAATGGTTTGATTTATTTTGACTGTTACAAGTTTCTTTACATTGAACAACCTAAAATAGCAGTTCATATTGGAATTCCTATCCTGCACAGTCAGGTTTTTCCACTGCCCTTCAGACGAATAGTTTATGCTTCAAGGAGTATAGCTGAAAGCATCACTTTTTTAAAATCACTTTTTGAATTCTCTGGTGCAGAAACTAGACAGTTTTATCAAGGATTCTTGGCATTTTTTTTTATTCTTTGCGGTCATTTATTTCAAACACTTCACTTAGGTTATTTACATTGGATGTTAAATCTCTTTACACCAGTACACCTACTGCTGATGATGTTGAATATCTGAGGTTATTTTTAATTAAATATACAGGGTTTTTCTAGTGATATGGTTAGCATTTGTTGTCAGCTGATGGACGTGATATTAGAAAATAACTTTTTTCTATTTAACAGTAAATATTACCAGCAGCCCAAGGGTGTTGCTATGGGTGCCACCGTTGCACTTTCTTTTGATAACATTGTCATGGGGTGGTGGGAAACCAAACTTAAAAAAAAAAATTCCATTTTTTTGACATGTTGAGATGTATAAGAAATTTGTGGACAACCAGTTTTTTTATTACTGATTCATCTTTAGATCAGATAGATGCATTTGTTAAAATCATTAATAACAGTACTAATTTTTGTCTTGGGCCAAGTAGGAGAAAGTGTTTCATATTTGGATGTGGTAGTTAGTTGAGATGCTGCCAATCACAGTTTTTCTAGTGGGATCTACAGAAAACATTGTTTCTAACAATTATTTACATTACCTTTGTGCTCATCGCACTTACATGAAAGGAAATATTCCCAGAGGTGAGATGATCCGACTGTCTAGATTGACCACTGAGGTCAGACCTTTTTACAGTGATTCTCCCATCATATTGGTGTGGATTGGTTTTCAAAATATTTATACACATTTTCCACACTACTTGTTGAGGAAGTTTGCACCCTTACAGCCCTACTGGCACTGATTTTAACTAACAAATTTCATAAGTCTGTAGGAAAATACTTTCACCAGGTTTTGGGTGTAGCCATGGGGGCCACTTGTGCTCCCTTGTATGCTAATATTGTGCTTGTGATGTAGGAGAAGACCACTGTTTTTACTCCTGATTTTTTTGGCCCTTGTACATGTCTACTGTAGATTCTTGGATGATGTGTTGATTGTGTGGAAAGGTATTAGGGAAAAATGGGAGCATTTTTATAATTTATGGGGTACCTCTACAAACCTTTTGAGGTTTACATACACTACTGACCCTAATTCTATTATTTTTTTAAATTTAACCCTTGAGAAAGAAACTTGCAAGTGTTGCTTAACCTCTACTATCTTTAGAAAAAAAACGTTTATCAACAACTATCTGCATTTTGATAGTTGCCATCCCCATTTTCAAAAATGATTGGTCGTAAAAGGTCAAATGGTGAGACTGTCAAGCCTTACTTCTGACAACAGTGTATTTTTTGAAGAATTACATCATTTAATTTATCTATTTATGGATACAGGTTACCCTATTAATTTTCTAAACAATTTAAAAGCAGACGTTGTGTGAAATAGGACTAATCATTTTTCACCCATCTTAAGAAGGCCGAGGGACATCAGTCCCAGTTCTATTTCTGATACCCCCTGTTGCTACGCATATTACGTCTTGTTCCACTGACAGTACAGTTTCCTTAGTTATTCCTTCTAGTAATACAACACATTTTATGGTGTTGTCAGAAAAGTCTGGAATTTATTATTCAACGAGGAGCTGAAAAAAGAATTGGGGGTTTTCTCCACTAATTCTAAAGGGAGAAATTTGAAGGGTATTATTGAATCGGGAATGGGTACAGCTACTTGGAGTCAGTTTAATGCAGAAATGTGGACGGTGTAAGGCTTGTAGGTTTACTCATACTGGACCATATGCTGTTGTCCATCAGTATGGTCATTTGATTCCCTGTACAGGGAAAGTGAATTGTAATGCCACACACAATTAGTTTATTTAGCTTTATGCTCTTTGGTGAGGCCTTTTATGTTGCTAAAATGAAGAAGAGTTTGAGGAACAGGATTAGTAAGCATCTTTATGATACTGGTATGAAAAAGATGACTAGTGCCTTGTTTTGTCATTCCCAGGTGTGTTCTAATTTTTAAAAATTCACCTTTTTTGCTATCAATAGGGTTTTTGTGATACCTTTAAGTTGGGATTTAGATGTTACCTTGTATTGCAAAGAATTATGCTGACAACTCAGGCTTAATGCTACTCTTTTGCCTGGCATTAATGATAGTATTTTCATGTCTAGTATATTATAGATTACTGCTGCTAAGGTTTATTTATTTATATCTTATTATTTTATTACAAGGCTATGGTCTCCATTTTTTATTATATTTGTTTATGTCTTTATTCATGTTTTGGCCAGTTTTATCCTTGTTTATTTATGACTCCTTATAATGTTCAGCACTATGTCTTAGTTAGTTTAATGGTAAAGCACAGTCTGATTACTGTTTTAGTGTTACCATTGTGATTTATTGATTGCATTCTTTGATTGGCATATTGCTCCTGGGTGTGTGTATATGTTGTAGTGCTTTTAGTTTTCTGTCACTCTGAAGAAGTATTTATTTAAAAACAAAAGCACTCAGGTGTGTTCCTTGGAAATAACAGCCTTCTGTCTGTATTCTTTGGTGACTTTTATTTTTATTTTATTTTCATTTGTATTTGTGTGTTTTTATTGGTGTATTTTAAAAGTAAATCAGAACTGGTTACGCCCTTTAGTTTGTTTTACTTAAAGGACTTCTTCCGACTCATTCAGTCAGGCACTTTCATTGTTGAAATACAAAAATTGGTGGTTAAGTGACTTAATTTATTAATAAAAATTGTCTCTAAAAGAAACATTTTCAATAAACTTCCATTTCATTAATGCCACTTTAAAATAATATCACTTTAGCACATTTAAAATTGATAACACTGAAAAATAAACAATAACCAAAAAGTTCATAATTCTAATGTCCTTAAAAATATGTTGACATTATTATTTTAAGCATAACATTGTATTGCTTTATGCTTGAGTACTGAGAGTAAGGAAACACACTTCTTCAGACCAGGTGGATTTAAAGCATTTAGTTTCAGTTGCCATCTTAGTTCTCTCTTTTCTAAAAGTGTTTCACAGTCCCCTACCCTTGTGTTCAAATGCATTATTTAAAGAATGCCAAAAGAAAATTCTTTATATACAGCGCATATCAAAGAATGTTTAAATAAAGAACTATTAACATTCTTCTTTAGTATATCATAATTGTGCTCGTAAATCCATTTATGCAAACATTGCTCGGTTTTAACAACAATGTGATGTCTGGACAATATCCCACCAGAGTGCCACCAATTAATGTGAAGTCCCTTACTATCCTGGGTCAGTAACTAAGGAGCTTCAATCCTCATTACTGATTCCAATGCGAGACTATCACTTAAACAGAAGTAATATTTCACAAATTTTCCCCTAAAAGCACAACAGGAATACGCTCTATAGCCTGGGACTGGATTGTATACTTCTGTCCATCCCTAATGTAACTCCTTATTACACACTTCAGAGCAATGTGTCCCAGTTTAAGACCTCTGATACACTCACACTTAAATAAATTAAATCTCACACATCCAAACACTTCTGGGAAAGCCTGACACTAATTTCCAGCTGTGTCCCTTCCCCAAAATAACACAGTAATGTTGTCACTAATCAGAGTGTCTTCATGCCCTTCTAAAGAGGTATCCAATTATAAAAAGTAAGCATTAAAACAAATAGTAGCAAATGAGCTAAGCAGCCAGGCTTTCAAAGTGGCCCGGGAAATTATCAAGGCAGGTATAAACACTCTCAAATCACTAAAGAAAAACACTGACTGTCCAGCCACAATGTAAGTTAAGAAAATATATTTAATACAGAGCAAAATGATTAGAAATATAAAACAGTAATTCCCAATAAACAAACAAAACTCAATCACTGAAAATGAAATCAATACTGTAGGCTAGAGATCCAACATTCAGAAAAATTCTAACTGATCTAGCTGATTAATTACTTTCCTAATTAACTAAGGAACACTGTCCCTGATATAAACTAAATTACTACAACAAAGCAAAGGCAGGCTTACAGTTCTTCATGAGTCCTTTTTGTGTATCCACTGCACAGTACATCTGTCATCAACTAACAACTGACTATTGCCTTCAGCAGGTTCTTTCATACACTAGCCTGTCAACTGTTCCAGTTCTAATTTTCATTTCATATTTTTAAATTCAACCAATAGCTGTTTTCTAAAAGATACTTCCAGTCTTTCAGCTTCTGACAGTAATACATAGCAACTGTCAACATTCTGTTAACATCATCTGCTGATCAGCTGAATCTGAGACAGTTTGCTTTTAGAATCTCTCTTCACAAACATGCACAGTTAGAAATGTAAAAATACACTGTTCAAGTGTTTAAAATATTCCATTCAAACAGATCATAAATCAACATGTAAGAACTTATGTACAATATCATATCTAGTCATCCTGGCATACAATACACACGACAATCTGAAATTATATGCAACACTTCAGCCAAGCATGCTAGCACAAATTAACAGTGTCTAATTTCTTCACATTTCTCCCCCTATGACACAAGCACAGTTTTCAAGTGACCCTTGAAAAATGATGCTTGGGAAAAATGAGTCTGTCTGGGAATATCAACCCCCTCTTCTCCTGGGCAATCCATTTACATTGGCATTATTAACCCACTGCAGTGTTCTTCCCCTTCTGAGGAAACTTGGCTGAGTACAGCCCCAACCCTACAATTTGATGCATCTACTTGCACAACAAATTCTATATGATAATCTAGGCTTGTCAAGCAAAGGGGTCCTCTCAAAATCTCCTTAAGTTTTTGGAATGTCTGTTCAAAATCTGTGGTCCACACTACCTCATCTGGTTTATTATTCCTAGTCAGGTCAGTAAGGGCTGCAACCACTGCACCACAACTGGGCACAAATTTTCCACAGTACCCCTCTGTTCCTAGAAATGCTCTCACTTGCTTTTTAGTAAAAGAAACTGTACATGCTTGAATACCTTCCACTTTGACAGGTTCTAGCTAATTTTACCACACTACTCTCTGTGTTTTAAGTAAGTGACCTCTGCCATACCCACCTGACACTTACTGGGTTTAATGGTTAGTCCTGCCCTTTTAAACTGGTCTGTGAATGCCCGTAGCACAGTCTGTAATGTAGAGTTTAACCTCTCCACAAGACCATAAGTCTGAGGATAGTAGGGGGTGTTCCTTAAATGTTTCACCCCACAACACTTCCACAAACAAGTCAGCAGGTCTGACATGAAGTTGGCAGCTTGGTCAGTCAGTATCTCACTTGGAATACATACTCTGCTGAACATTTCTAGCAAAGCACTTGCCACCTTTTTTACATCAGTGTCACCTGCACAAGGAATATTACAAACTATAGCTATAAGTGGCAGATGGTAGGCTCTAGCCTCTACCAACTGCCACACTACCTCACCTTCCAGCCCTGCCTTAGGTGTTCACTTTCTATATAGCAAAACTTCCTTCTGTACCTCAATATCACCTGCACAAGGAATATTAGGGACTATAACAAGAAGTGGTAGATGGTAAGCTCTAGGCTCTACCAAATGCCATCCTACTTCGCCTTCTAGCCCACCTCCAGGAGACTACCCTATATACAACAAACATTTATTCCCATCCGGTGCTTCCTTAGCCATCTCCCTCAAGTTTGTAATGTAGGGTCCATAAGTTGAGCCTGTCTCAACTTGACCTTGGTGACTCTCCCAAGCTCCCCTTCTACATGAAGCATAATAACTTCCAACAGCTATACCTCACTGTCAATCTGAGTACTATCACTCACCTCCACCCTTGGAGTCACCACGTTCAAGGGAAAATCAGTACCTCCCAGCAGCTGTGGCTCACTTTCAGACCTACTGCTACAGGACAGCTCCTTCTCTGAAACAGCCAGCACACTAGTCCCAGCTTCAGGTATGAGATCAGTCTAGGTCTCCCCCAAACTTCCAGACCTACATGCCTGTCTCCCAGCCTGACTACGTGTCACTGCATGCATCATCACAGTCATTCCCCATCAGGACATCTGCAGGAATATTCTCAAACACAAGCTCCCCTGCCACAGAAGCCTAACAACGTCTGACAGTTGTGCCTCACTGTCAATCTGGGTACTACCACTCACCTCTGTCCTTGCAGTCACTGTGTCCAAGGTAACATCAGCACTTCCCAGCAGCTGTGGCTCACTTTCAAACTTACTGCTACAGGACAGCTCCTTCTCTGAAACAGCAACCACACCAGTCCCAGCTTCAGGTATGAGATCTGTCTGGGTCTCCCCCAGGTTACTGGAGCTACATGCCGGTTTCCAAGCTTGACTGCATGTCACTGCATGTACATAAGGTACTGCATGATCTAAGTCATTCTCTATCAGGACATCTGTAGGAATATCCACAAACACACCTACCTGCTTTCTTCCTCTTCCACCCTCACAGTCAAGATGAACAATAGCTGAATGTATTTGGAATGGGGTCTCTCCCAAAGTTCTAACTGTAGTGGACTGTCCAAGCAAATACTGCTCTTCTCTAACCACTGCAGGTCTCAAAATGGTTACATCAGAAGCTGGGTATCTCTTAGCAGTAACCTGTTTACCATCTATTAAGATAGGATATAAATTTTGGTGATAATATGGCACCTCTATTTTTTCCAAACAACTTACCACTGGCAGTTTATCATCAGCACTTGCTGGCTCCCTTACCTTGCCTCAATGGACATTTGACTGCTAAGTGACCCCTCTGATTACACTTGAAACATCTAATCCCTAATCATGTACTTGGACTAGTAGTTTCCTCTGTTACTGGTGTACACTGATGGAGTGGTTTAGCCTGCCCCTCATGGGTTCACTTATGTCCATATGCAGCATTGGGTATCCCTTTCTTATGCATTGGTGCTCTGCTTACTAAGTAGAGATGCCCTTTTCTCCCCAACTCCTCTGAGAGTTGCACTCTGTCTGCTAACCCGATTATCATGTCATCAGGCAAAGTACTGAGGACTTGTTCCCTCACCAAAAGATCTGCCAGTCCCTCAAAAGTGTTGACCTGACATCTATTCAAAGATCTGTGAAAGTAAGTACTTAAATAAGCAGTGTAATCACATACACTTTCATCTGCCTTGCGACTGTGTTCATGAAACTTTTCCCTAAAAGCTTCAGGTGTTAGTTTAAAGCAATCTAGAAGACAGTTCTTAACTTTAACATAACTCAAACAATCTACATCAGACAGTTTTGATGTAGCCTGAACAGCTTTACCAAGGAGAAGGGGAGTCAGGAGCCAAACCCAGAGCTCACAGTCAACATCATACTGTCAACATACCCTCTCAAATATATGAATAAAACTAGACAGAAATCAAAAAAAATGCTGACAGTCCTGTACTCAAAAACTTTTATTCGGGAAACCACAACAGTTAAGCGCTTTCATCAGCAACCACAGGCTGACTTCATCAAAGCTGAATTAAAACAAAAACATGTTTAATTTATAGCATAAAAGTATCACCTGATTCAATTAAACAATCAAGTAAATAGTTCTATATTCTTAAAGTGCCAAGTGCAGTAAAAAATGCCATAGCCATAAAAGAACAACATAGTACATAAACACAAACAACTCTACACCCTAAAAATAACTTGATGTAAAATTAACAATAGATGATAAAAAATAAGAAATTAATATATTAAAAATTTGAACAACTTTAAATTTCATATGCTCGCAATTTAAGTAGGCTAGTTAAATTTGTTGCATCGTTCAAGCCAGGGTAGGTAGTAGCGTCTAATTTAATCTGTCAAACAATTCTCTAAAATCAAGATAATCTTCCCATGGTCCACCCCAGGGTTCTGTGGGACTTTTTCAATGACACAAAATCTAAAATCATGTCCAGGGTTTTTATTGATGTGTTTAAATAAAGCACTAGTGTTGTTCTGGGTTCTTATAGCCCTAAGATGTTTGTATACCCGATCTTTAAAGTGCCTTTTGGTTTTACCACTATAGAACCCCTTACAATTGATATACAAAGCTGCATAAATAACTCCCACAGTGCTGCAAGTAAATCTACCCTTGGACTTAATAACTGTGTGACTGATAGTAATCATGTCTGTATTCAAAATGTAAGAACACTGTGAACAAAACCCACACTTCCCAGTGCCTAACCCACCAATACTTGTAATGGGATGAGATTCCCTCTCCAGTAAATTTTTGATGGTAGCCCCTCTCCTGTAAACAACCCTAGGGTATACACCAACCTTATTCAAGATGGTATCTTGTCTATAAAAAATTCTCCAATACTTCTTTAAAATACTGTATATCTCATTGTGGTCTAAAGAAAAATTTGTAATGAAGGAACAAACTTGTTCATAGTCTACTTCCCCAAAAGCAGTGTTTGTTTTAGTCGTATTCACTGCATAAGTATTGTCTAAAAGTAACGGGCACAATTTCCCATCTAGTCTCATATTTGAAACCTCACTAATGACGTTGTCAATTAATTCCAGAGGATATCCTCTAGCCAAAAACATACCCTTTAAACAATTACACTGAGTGTAAAAATCTTCAGTGCTGCTAACCATGTGTGAAATTCTAATGAACTGACCTTTAACAACTCCTTTCCTGACACGTTCTGGGTGACTACTCTGATAATGTAATAAACTGTTGCTATATGTAGGCTTCCTATACAAATCACTAACAAAGGAAGCGTTGGTCAAGTCCTTTCTTATAGTAACGTCCAAAGAGTGAATTACATCTACACTATACTTTGAAGTAAATCTTAAAAACTGCGTTGTATTGTTGATATAGGTAAAAAAATAGGACACTTCTGCTGGATCACCATTCCAGACAAAGAATAAATCATCAATATAATGTACATACAGAGCCCATTGACTAGAAAAGAAGAATGCAAGAGAAATTTCTTCTCCCACATATACATAAAAATGTCTGCAAAAATGGGGGTGCATGAGGCCCCTATAGCCACCCCACTCTTCTGTACAAAAAACTGTCCATCAAAATAAACGAAGTTAAACTTTAAAATAATTTCCATAAGTGTTACCAAAACAGAAACCTGGTTATTATCAAATAAATTACAATCAAACAAGAATTCTTCAAACTATTCCAAACACAAAGAATGTGGTATGATGTTAAACAAGTTGGTAACATCTACAGTTAGAAAACGAACATTCTCATCAAAAGGCAAGTTTTTAAGTTTTGTCAAAAAGTGCCAGGAGTCTATACAAATGTGTTCCACATCTTTCAAAACATTTTTAAGCATAATGTCAAAATATTTACCCAAAAATTGTGTTTTAGACCCCGCTGCACTAACAATTGGTCTCATAGGAGGATTTGTTCCTGTCTTTGTGTATTTTAGGTATGACGAAGATACTCGGCACCCTAGGAAATCTAACTGTGAGAAATTCATAAAGTTCAACATCAATTTGTCCCTGATCAAACAGGTCTTTAAGAAGTAAATCAATCCTATAATGTGAAATGTTGACAAAATTCAGGGAAACTTCTTCATACATAGCATCATCTAAAAGCAAAGTGTTCATTCTGTTGTTGTAGTCACATCTAGTCATGATCACTGCTCTGCCCCCTTTGTCCGGTTTCATGACTCTGAGTGATTTATCCATGCATAATTTTCTCAATAAAGCATATTCAGTGCTGGATAAATTCAACCCAGTGTCATCACAAACGGACCTTGAACTCAAAAGAGTTCTAAATTCATATTCAACCATACTTTCAAAAATAGTCAAAAAACTGACAAGGGGCGGATAAAAAACGCTTTTCTTTCTTAAAGTATTACCATGAACACTGTGCGAAATGGAATCATACAACAAACGTAAATTTATCTTACACACAAAAAGTTTTAAGTCAAGAATTAATTGTACAATGTCAGAATGTTTTGCAGGTACAAAGTTAAAGACTTTGCATAACAGGTTAGCTATGTCAGCGTCAAAGGACTGATTTGAAAAGTTGTAAACCGAGAAGTCACCTACTGTGTTATATACAATAGAAAAGGACATGGTGCGTACATCCCCCGACTCATAACACATGTCCTCAGAGTTGGAACAAGTACTAATGTTGTTCAAATTTTTAATATATTAATTTCTTATTTTTTTATCATCTATTGTTAATTTTACATCAAGTTATTTTTAGGGTGTAGAGTCGTTTGTGTTTATATACTATGCTGTTCTTTTATGGCTATGGCAATTTTTACTGCACTTGGCACTTTAAGCATGTAGAACTATTTACTTGATTGTTTAATTGAATCAGGTGATGCTTTTATGCTATAAATTAAACATGTTTTTGTTTTAATTCAGTTCTAATGAAATCAGCCTGTGGTTGCTGATGAAAGCTCTTAACTGTTGTGGTTTCCTGAATAAAAGTTTTTCAGTAAGGACTGTCAGCATTTTTTGGACTAGGGACATTTTATCTAAATTTAACTTTCGGGTAAAGAGCTTTAATTCGATCAATAAATAATCAATGTTGGGTGAATTGTTTGGGAAAAGTGAAACCTTTACTAAAAAGTGGAAAATGAGAAACAGTAATATCCAAGTTACTCTAATTACAAATTTTAAAACCCCCATAGTTGCACACTATTTTGTCAGTAACAGTGATGTCTTTACCAACTAAGTTATACATAGGAGGGGGACTAGTTTGTGCTAAAGGCATTACTATTGACTGCAGTCCTGTCTCTTTGTCCCCCTTCTTCCACCTCAACCTAAGCAGACTTCAAGGAATATTTCCTCAGGTAGATAGCATATGTTAGAGGTGTGATGGAGAAAAAGAAAAGAGGTAACTGGGAACGTTTGTTTTGGGGGTGTAATGAGTTGGCAGATTTTAAAAATTCCCTACAGAGTACTCTAACAGAAATACTGGGTGAGCAAATGACAGTAAGGAAATTATACTTTTGAGCTGGGATACAGGATATGAACTGCCTAGACATAATACGGCTTTATTAAGTTTAATTCTGTTGGCTGCTAAAAAGGTAATTATTAGTAAATGGAAATCAAACTCTACACCAACTGTATATGAGGTACTGCATATTTTAAGAGAACAAAAGCTGGAAGAAGGAGCTTTACAACTGGGAGGGAACCAATTACTTACAAGTAAATAGAAATTGTAAGAAAAATGCATGCATAACAATATTCAGCAGGAGGAGGAGGAGTGAGGTTTAAGGGAAGGCAAGAATTCAGCAATTTTTGTAATGTTGGACTGATGACAGTACCAAAGAAAATATATCTGGTATGTATCTATTGAGATGACAGCTTGTTTTACTTTACTTACTTGTCTAATTACCTTAGGCTCACACAGGAAATGGGCCTGGTGCAGCAGAGCTAACAAAGCCCAGATAAAAAAAACAGATATACATTTTCTCTAATTTTGTAGGCAACTTGTAATTTTGTCTCCACTCCCTCCCCCCACACCCACTCACCCAATTAGAAACTTTCTGAAATGAAGGTCACAGAAAGGCACAAATAATGTAAGGGGGGATTACATCTCCCTACTGTTACTGTGCATGGAGATGTAATGAGAACTTATCTTTGAAACTGGGTTAGCAAAATGAACGCATTGGCCACCTGGAGCTCCAACCATTTCTGATGAAATCTCAAATCTTATTTTAAAATGCAACCATTAATAACAGGCTTCTAAATAACCATGGGCAATGTGAAACAAGTTAAAAAAATGAGCTTATGGATCAAAAACATAAACTTTTATTTAAAATTCTAGCACCATGGCAGAGTCTTCAGAAGAGTTTAAGATGTAGTGCCAGTTAAACACTATAAGTAAAATCAATTAAGAAACATCAATCACTAAATAATAATTTTAAACAAGACACATACATGCTTTTAAATCCAAGTAATTACCAGAATTACGTGAAACTAAATATTAAGACACTAGATTTCAAGGCAAACCATAGCCCTACTATATTCCTAAAGTCTTACTTTAAATGATGTAATAGTCTTCACTATACAGAAGGGACTATGGGAACACACACGAGTGCATACACAACTCCTTTCAATTCTACATGTAATATGACTGATTACACTATCTCTCTTTTTTTTTTTTTAAACAAACAAAAAAAAAAAATTACAAAAAGAATGGTCACATACATTTGATGCCCCACAGAAAATGTTCCCTTAGAGTGCAGTGGTCTTGTTGACTGTGAACATGGAAGTCACAAATATTTTTGCCCTTTCTATGCTAAGCAGTTTTTTCACAGATTATTATGTAAACATTCGTCCTGTTGTAAAAAAGTGCCAGTAATATTTCAACAGTCCAATTATTTGTACATCCAGTGGTAACAAACCCAAAGCTATTTATGATGTCCCTAGCAAAATCATCAGCCATTTAAGTTTCCCCTACTTATTTGAAAATGAAGGCATCAATAAATCTATAAGATCTGCTGACACAGAGACCAGAAATTTCTTGACTACATACATTTTCACTCAAGAACAAAAAATGTGACTAAGTTAGCATATATATAAGCAAAGAGGGCACACACAGCTGTACCACTGATTAGTGTATATTATCATAAAATGTAAAGCAATCAAAAAATTGTTCTCAAGGCAAAACATTGAATGTTCTGTGATATAGCAAACAACTGGAGAGTCGCCAAAAATATTTAACAGCTTCTGCCTGATGGCTATGTTTTATGTTTGTGCATTTAAAATGACAATTACTGATAACGGAGGTATGAGCTTAAAAGATTTATTGTTACACAAGGACTCTATTTATATTCTAAAATATAACATTGCTACCTCATGATTTAAATACAGAGTGCAACTGGAAATAGCTTATAGAATACTGTTAGTGTGTTTTGATTTGTGATTCTTAATTGAGTACTCTTATTTATATTGTGTTTAATTGGTGCTGCATAATTTAACTCCTCTGAAGACTCTGCTGAGGTGTTAAATACAAAAAAAAGTTATGTACTTACCATATTGCTAGATCTGTGTTGCCTTCTTCCATCCACCTCAACCAATGGGTTATCAGATCTGGTTGCTTTTAGACATTTGGATCCAAGGTTCAGGCTCCTCCCCTATCCATAATTCCCTTCCACCAGTTCAATATGTCAGATCAAGTTAGCCCGTGTAACACAGAAAAAACCCTTGGTAATAAACAAATACATGGATATGAGCATTGGCAAAAGAATACAGACAGAGGTTGTAATAAAGAAAAGGCTCTGGGAAGATTTGGAGCCCAACAACAGAGAAAATATGGCAAGGGAACAAAAGAAGAGAAAGTTGAGGAGGACAGAGAAAGGCAAAATGAATCTAATGTTATGGTATGCACATAACTTTCATATCCAAAGCTGTCTTTTCCATCCATCCTCAACTGAAGGGACAGAGTCCCTAGCTGCTTAAAATCCTGGAAGGACTCAAGGAAGGATATTCCAAGGGATGATGGAGCCAAATAAATCCCTAGATCTGGACTGCAAATCCAACTTGTAATGGAATACGAACTTATGTGCAGTGGACCAAACAGTTGCAGCACAGATGTCATGAATAACAACTCTGGAAAAGAAAGCTGTTGAAGCAGCAACCTGTCTAGTTGAATGAGCATAAGACTGCAAGCCAATGATAATCTTTTACTTTGTACAGATGAGACACACACAGATAACCACTTGGAAAGGGTCACCTTAGAAACACCATTTCCCAGCAGCAGAGGAGAAGACAAACAGCTGGTCTGTTTTCCTAGAGGTTTTAATACATTGTGGGTAGAAGCTCAATCGATGATGGACATCAACAAATGCAAAGTGCACTCTCTTCTGTTGCTGAAGTTAGGAAAGTTAACTGGAAGTTAATGGTCTGGTTTACTGCACATTCTCAGGCCACATGAAGAATGAATGTAGGACTGGTCTGAAATTAATCTATCTTTGTGAAATATCAAATATGGCAGCTTACAGAAAAGAGCTTGAAGCTCTGCAATTCTTTGACTGGAGGGAAATGCTAAAAGAAAAAAAAGTTTTACAAGAGAGATACTTCAGCTCTAAAGTCACAGCAGATTCAAATGGAGGTTTGATTAAAGCCTGAAGTAAGAAGGTAACATTCCAAGGAGGAACATGATCCATTAAAGAAGGACAGAGAAGAAAAGCATCTCTTAAAAAGCTCTGATAACTTTAAAGAAGCAATAAGTGTGATTGTTCTACATGACAAGTTGATATTTTCTGAATGCTGCAACCTGGTAAAGGCTTTTGACAATTCCCCACTCAGGCATAGTAGAAAAATGAAATAAACTGGGAATAAACCTCTGTGTCTCCCACAACCTGGTGGAGGCTTTTGACACTTCCCCACTCAGGCATAGTAGAAACATTAAATAAACAGGGAATACATCACTGCGTCTCCCAATGGATTGCCAAATGGCTCAAAATCAAACTAGGGCAAGTTACCTCCACAAAGAGACCAGTCCACAGTGAAGTCTCACAGGGTTCTGTGTTAGGACCTTTCTTGTCTGTCATCTACTTTGCTAAAGTAAAAGCCAATGCCAAAGTGCTGTGGCTAACTAAAATTGCAGATGATTGCAAGCCAGGAGCAGTTACTGACTCCCCAAATGACTTAGCATTCAACAGGAAGGTCTATCCCAAATGTATAACTGGTGCCAAAATCATGGACTGAAACTAAATGCCAAAAAGGCATTATTTTATCCTTTGGGAGGTCATTATCATTTACCCCAAGGAACTACCACATTGAAAACACTTATTTAATAATTGACCCAGCTGTTTAAGACTTGAGAACTTATATGGCCAGCAACCTAACGTTTGACCAGCACATGTCCATTGTCATAAGAAAATCCACCTATATTGCACAGTTTACAAATAAAAGGATTATGTCTACATCTAGAGGTGTCACTGTCTCCCTTTACTCAGCCCTCATTAGGTCAACCATTGAGTTACCAGATGAGTAGCAAACTGGCTCACAGATAGAACCCATGTAGTCAAAATAGGGGAAGCCACCTCAATCAGTAGACCCATAACAAGCGGCATACACCAGGGTTCGGTCTTGGGGCCTCTACTTGGGATATACTTTTCTGAGGTGCAGGTCAAAACCAGTGGGATATTGCTGACCAAGTTTACAGATGACTGCAAGCTGAGTACTGTCATCAATTCTCCTAGTAATCTGGACATCCTCCAACAGAGTCTCACACTAGACAAATTACTGGTGCCAGAAACATGGCCTCAAGCTGAACACCAAAAAAATGCATCATCATCCCCTTTGGGGAGAGTGATGTCCCCAGAAATTATCACATTAAAAGCAACTGCCTAAGCACGCAATCAGTCATGAGGGATCTGGATACCCAGGTTGATAGCAACCTGACTTTTGACCACCATGTTGCTTCTGTTGTGCGGAAAGCCTTCTACATGGCCCACCTCATAAGTAAGGGTATCTCATCCAGGGACAAAGAGGTTATAACATCCCTGTATTCTTCCCTTATAAGGCCCACTACTGAGTACAATGCCCACTTCAACATGTACCTTGCCAAGCATATGCAGCAGCTGTACAGACCACAGAGGTTCCCCACCAGGAGAATCCAGGGCCTCAAACATCTACCATACACAGATAGGCTAAAAATCTTATCTTCTACTCAGTTTCATACAGACTCCTCAGAGGTGACCTCTGTCTGCCATACAAGGCGATCATGGACCCCACCTTGATGGGACTGCTGCATATCCGCAAGTCAAGCTCCAATCGATTAACCCACACAGGCGGCCTCAACCTGGTCTGTGACATCAAGAAGACTTGCTGGTGGGACAGATTTTAGTCCCAGAGACTCCCCCATCTATGTAATAGACTCCCTTCTCTACAGCAAGCAGAGTATCTCTTTACCCCCTTTTAAGTGCAACCTGGATAACTGGATGGGAAACAGAAACTATACCCCTGGGATTCCACCCGAGTCCCTGCTGGACAGGTGCATTGGGTGCTGATTTGTCTGAACATGGGCTAAATTCTTGGTTCAGCTTATAAGGGCCTCAGGGTCAATAACCTAGTAACCTCCTATGATACTATAATGCCCCCTTTGGCATATATCTGTCCAGACACATGCAACAACTGGAATGTCAACAGAGATCCCTTACTAAGAGGATACAAGGCCTAAACAACATGCCCTACATTGACAAACTAAGCCCTGTCACCATACGTGGTATCCTACAGACTGCTAAGAGATGACCTGTGCCTGGCAGCTATATAGTATCACCCAACCAAAATCTGATGGATTTATTGCACATCAGCAACTCAAATAGCATCAGAAATGTTAAGCCTAGGGATCTAAATCCATTCTCCAACATCAACAGAATGGTTTGGAGGGACAGGCACATCTCACAGAGGATACTGCTGCTCTGGAATAGACTCTCCATCCACATTAAACAAAGTTCATTCCTGTCCATATTCAGAAGCAACTTGGATCTATGGAAGAGAAACAGAAAATGTAACATTGGATTTCCCCCTGTACTACTAAACAGACAGCAGCAGCTTCTAAATGCTTTATCCCATGCATGAATCCCCTCAAAGTATCTATGGTATGATCCCAGTTATTATCATTAGGGGTAATATATAATTATTGACCATGGGCTGGGTAAGGCTAATCTCTAACCAAAAGGGATAGGTTATATCAAGAGTAAAAAGGGAAACTAGCTAGGCTTAAAATGTCCAGCAGGGGCAGCTAGCCTAGTACTTACTTAGGAACATTAATAGTAGAATAACTAGCCCTTTGTTGGAATAGACCAGCTTGAAAATAGAAGAAAGTAGGGCTGAAAACGGATCCACACCACTGCTGGAAGCCCTTAAGGAAAATCCATTTACTTATGTAAAGCTTTGTAGTAGAAAGTTTCTGAGAGGACATTAGGATATGAAAAACAGGGGAGGAAATCCTGAACTGTCTTGGCCATCATCAGTACTGTAGAAATCATGTGGTTAATTTCAGGGTGGCTACATCCAGGCGAGGCTTGCCTTATGGATGAGAAGTTAGGTCATCCTAACAGTTTCCAGCACCCAACTAGGGTGTATCAGGTGAGAGAAAGGGGAACTATACCTGCCTAGTCAAAAGGGTATGATGACAATCACATTTGCCTTCCACCAGATGGCTGTCTGGAGAAATTTCAGCATGAGATGAGTAGACAGATACGTGTATAAGACAAGGAGGCCAAGTGTGGACCAGCACGCCTGCCGGTGACACACTCACACTGGTGGATCAGGGAAAAGTAGCTGTAACACTTGCAAGTGAATGGGGTTGCAAAAAGGTTGTAACATGGCTGGCCCCAGAGGCTGAAGATCTGGGCCGTCACAGCTTGACTGAGACTAATCATGTGGTAGCAGAATAGACCTGCCAAGTTTCTCCAGTAAAACACTGGCTTTCCCCAGGATGTGCAGTGACACCAGAGAGTGTTGAAAATATAGCCCCCAGTGGCAAACCTTCATAGCTTCTCAACGTAATGTGTCCAAACATGTTGCCCACTGTTCGTTAATGTATCAGACGATCGGCATGTTGTCTGTCTATATCAAAATCACATGCCTGGGGAGGAAGTCCTGAAAAACTTGTAATACAAGGAGGACAGTCCTCATCTATAGGACACTGATGTGAAGACTGGCCTATAAGGAGGTCCACATGCCTTGGATGGTCTTTCCTTGAAGTGCCCCACCCCCACCCCAATAAGGAAGAATGCATAGTCACTGTGGTCTGATGAGGTACCAGAACAAAGAGACAACCCAGGGGAATCTAGAAGAGAGTCTAACCACCACTGAACATGTTTACTGCATATCTTGGTGAGACAGAATCTAGCATGAGGGGCAGGAGAAATACAGGTTGCCATGGAACCTAGAAGACATAGTATGCACCTGGATGGAGGTTTCTGGTGGGGAGAACTGCTGATGCTTGTTGCCAGAGGGCCAAGATTCCTGAGTCTGGTTGTTCATAAGACTGTTCTCAGATGAGACCCTATAAATTCTATCCTCTGAATGGAAGTTAGTTTGGACTTTTTCATGTTGAATGAGATTTCCAGATCTTTGCAAAGCCGTTGAAAGGTATCCCTGGCTTGGGCTAGTAGATAACAGGAGGGAACTATTATGAGCCACCCATAATCCTTGCAACTACTGTCTTGCACTGGCTGTGCTGAGATCAAGGGGCAGTGCCCTGAAGAAGAAATGACTGGTTCCTATTCAAAAGCAGCAGAACCTTCTGCATCATCTGACTATTTTTATGTGATAGTACGCATCCTGAAAGTCCAAGCACATCCAGTTGTCCCTTCTCAGAGAAAGCAAAATGAAATGAACAGAGACCATCTGGAATTTCATCTATTTCACATATAGGTTCAAATGGCCGAGATCCAAAATGGGCCTGAGGTCCCCATTTTTCTTTTGAGCCAAAAATAATTTGGAATAGGCTTCAGATCCTTGTTGAAATGGTGGGACCTCCTGGATGACTGACTTGTCTAGCAACTTTCTGATTTCTTGTGCTACTGCCTTCCTTTACAGAGGTGGGGAATTGGGTAATCTTTTTGAGTTTGGGGTAGGGAAGGAAAATGAATGATATAACTTCTGGTTAAGATACTCTGCACCACTTATCCTGGCTGATGGTTGCCCAGGCTGTAGGGTGCATAGACGAGCACCCCTCAACTGACTCCAGAATGCAGCAGTCAGGCAAACCCTTAAGGAGCACTGGAAGGGTTTGTCAGTGAAGCGGCCTCAAAACCTTTGATTTATGGGGACCACTTCTGCTATGGGACAATGTGCATTATTATTTCCCTCTCTGGGATACCTGCTCCCAGAAATGTAGAGTATGAAACCCTGTGATTTATGGAGCCAAAGCTTCTGACTACACTTCTGGCTCCTAGGGAAGGTCTTGGGAGAGTTAAAAGGGGGATCTCAATGGCAGACATGGTCTTACAATCCAGCTTACTTCTATAAAGTGTTTATTTCACTTTTGGTTCAAATGGTGACCCATTACAAATGGAATTGATGAAAGACATCTTGAAATGCTCTGCACAATCACAGAGATGCACTCAAGTGAGTCAGCATACACCAATACAGGACCCGCTGCTCTCAACATGCTATCGGGTGCATTGGACAATAGGCACATCAGCATGTTAGAAAGGGATCATATGTCAACCAATAATCCAAAAGAACCATTGGTAAAGGGCATCAAACAGGTACCAAGAAAATGAGAAACAGATGTCCTAAGCCAGAAAACACACCATAAGCTCCACACAGCAGGAAAATGCATTTGTAGAATTTTGTAAAATCGTTTAATCGTAGAACATCATCATATAAAATCAAACGAACCAGGTTAAGCGTTCTTCCCCTGTACAACACTTAGGGGACATCCTCAGAACCAAATACACATTTCCATAAAATCAACCTATTTATAAACCAAGAAACTCAATCAATTAATCAATTAAATGTTGAAATACATTAACTTGAAGTATATGTTTTCTACAAAATGTCCACAATTAAATAACAATAAAACATAATGAGTGATTTGAGGAATTTATAAGTTAAAGAATTTATAAAATTTATAAAAAAGAAGGTCTTTAAGCTATCTTTGGAAAATGTTGACAGGTACAAACAGAATTGTCAGTATTTTATGTCATTTGCTGATAAAATAACACCCTAGTGAAATTTAGGGACTCGCAATGCTGAGTCCCCAACACACTAAAGAAAAAAAAATGAAAACACAGGAAAAGAGGCAATAATGAACACTGCTCTTTTCCTTTAAACTTGTTTTATGCAAGAGCAAGACCCCTGCATCTTTAATATGGGGATACAAATCCACCTACCCCCTAAACGTATATATACACTAACTCCAAGATCATCATACCTCTGAGAAAAGGGAATATTCCAAGAAATGATAATATCAGGCTTAGTATAAGTCTGGATGTTCAGTCATTCAGTCTCCACATTCTAGGACTCTGCTTTGTGAGTTCCAGCCTTTTAAATGGTTACCAATAAAATTTGAGTTCCAGGCACCTTAATGATATCGGTACTAATTTAGAGATTACTTATAATGTCTTGCTTTTAGTAATACAAATTTAATTTACAATAATGTGTTAGGAGATCTTTGCAGATCTTTCAAGAATATATACTAACTGCATCAGTCATGTTTACATGTACTATTTTCTCCGAAAAAAACATGTATTAATATTTAAAACAAAACAACAAACAAAACAGAATTATGTCTACATCTAAATTTCCACAAACAACCTTTCTTAATTGTGAAACTATAAAATGCAGGTTTGTAATGTCAGCAGCACTTTTGTTCAGTCAACTTGCGTTTTTACCCAATGGCAAGAAATCCATATTATCTCAAGGTATATGAAAATATATGCATATTTGCATTAGTAACAGTATAAATAAGGGTCAATCTCTCACAAAAAGTGCAATTTACAGTGGAAGTATTAATGACAATTTTCTTCAATATAACAAAGGTTTCACCTGATGTATTAAGCTTGTATGTTAGCTAATTTTGAAAATATTATTTAACATAAGAAAACACTGCAGATCTTCATAATTACAAGCAAATAACTAACAATACTTCCAATACAGCGCAATTATACATGGACAACACCTGAGATTCAGAAACATGGCAGGTATAATCGAGCTAGGCAGTCTTACTATCAAGTATGACAAGGCCCAGAGCTCATTAATTGTGGAAAACCAGTGCTATGTCAAAAATTCATTAAATATCCTTATTGTAGTCAGAGCAAGAACTGCAGTGAGAATACATATCCCTTAGTAGTAGCCTCAGTGTGCAGCAAAAAAATGTTGTGAATGCGGGATGTGCACATGCCCTAATGTGGCACAATGGGCTCATATGCACTTAGAAGTGGCAAGCTGGAAAATATAATCAGTGCTTTCAAAGTGTAGGGTGGTTTAAGCTAATATTTGACAAAAGAGTAGAAATGGGAGTGCAGTACTGTTATGAAAAAGTACAGTTTTGTACCTACCATAAATGTAGATGTTCGAGTGCTAATACAGCTGCAGTCATAACAGATGGGTTCTCCTGCCATCAGGCGGGTCCTTGGTCGGCCGAATTCCAAAGTCTAGGTCCGGCGTCGGTTGTCGTCGCTTCTTCCCTGACGTCAGTGCGACAGGGGTATAAAAGAACCAGCCGACGCCATTTTCTTCAGTTTTTCTTGCCCCAGATGTCAGATGCCCCCAGAAGGAAGGCAATACATAAAATTAGGTAATAATGCAAATACACCATAAAAGAATACACCTAGAGGGGAAGGAGGGAGGGAAACCTGGACTGCAGCTGTATTAGCACTCGAACATCTACATTTATGGTAGGTACAAAACTGTACTATGTTCATCGTGCATACAGCTGCAGTCATAACAGATGGGTAGAATCCCAAAGCTAAGAAAGGGGTGGTAGGCACTAGGTGTAACTAGGAGGAGCCAAAATGCCCTGCAAGACTGCAGTGGCAAAGCCTGCTCTAAATTTGGAGTATAATGGTAGGTTGTAGTGCTTGGAGAAGGTATGCACAGAACTCCAAGTGGCTGCTTCCAAAATATCCTTGGTAGGAACTCCTCTGAGGAAGGCTGCAGAGGTGGCTGTGGCCCTGGTGGAATGAGTTCTAATGCCTGTAGGTACAGCTTTGCCATGAAAGGAATAGCAAAAGCGTATGCAGTGGGCTATCCATTTTGAAATTGTCTGTTTGGAAATTAGCTTTCCTTGAGCTCCTACTGCATAGGCCACAAAGAGCTGTTCTGATTTTCTGAAAGGCTTTGTTCTGTCCAAATAATAACGCAGTTGTCTGTGGATGTCCAAGGAATGTAGTAATCTCTCCCCTTTGTTTTGAGGATTAGGATAAAAAGTAGGTAAATGTATGGCCTGATTTAAAGCTACCCTGGATACCACTTTAGGCATAAAGGACGGGTTGGTTCGTAAGGAAACTCTGTCCCGATGGAAGATGATAAAAGGCTGGACAGCCATGAGAGCCTGTAATTCTGAAACTCTACGAGCTGAGGTGATAGCCAGAAGGAAAGCTGTTTTCCAGGACAAATATTGCAAATCTGATGAAGCAGCTGGCTCAAAATTAAGATCCCAAGCAGGCATTGGTTGTTTCCTTGGAGGTCTTAAATTCTTAGCCCCTCTGAGGAACTGTCTTAAGAGAGGGTGAGAGAATAAAGGTGGATCAGTGTTGTATTCTGCAGAAATGGCTGAGGCATGGATTTTGATGGAGGAAAAAGAAAGTCCACTGCTTAGCAGTTCAGTCAAATATTGTAGTATTTGAGGTAAATTCAGTTTTCCAGGGTCCTGGCCCTTTTTCTCATTCCAGACACAAAAACGTTTCCATTTTGCGGAGTAAACTTTTCTAGTTGATGGTCTTCTGGCCTCCAAAATGACATCCTGTACCTTCTTGGAGAGTAGGGCCTGCTGTGATGCTAAGGAATCTTCCATGTGGCTAGATTGAGTGTTTTTAGCTGACTGTGAAGAGTTTTGAAGCTGTGTTGAGTCAGAAGAAGAGGCATTAGAGGCAGGGTCCATGGTGGAGAATGCGTCAGGCTCCTCAGGAGTGGGTACCAGTGTTGCCTTGGCCAGTCCGGAGCAATGAGGATCATCTTTGGTCTGTCTGCTCTGGTCTTCAATAGAACTTTGGGCAGCAGAGGAAGAGGTGGGAAGGCATAAACTGTCATTGATGTCCAGCTAAAAGAGAGAGCGTCCACTCTCCAGGCCTTTGGATGGAAGATCCTTGAGCAGAATTTTGTCAATTGATGATTTTTGTGGGAGGCAAATAGATCTATGTCTGGCCTTCCCCATTCTTGGATTATTTCTGTAAAAACTTTTGGATGCAACTTCCATTCATGTGGATCTGTCATATTCCTGCTTAGGTTGTCTGCCAGCGTGTTTTCCTTGCCTGGCAAGTACTGTGCTTGTAGTTCCATTTGTAAGTCCATGGCCATGTTCCAAAGTGACATGGCCAGTCTGCATAGGGGGTAAGAATGTGTTCCTCCCTGCTTGTTTATGTACCACATAACTGTGGTGTTGTCCGTTCTTATCAATAGTTGACCTGGTTGTAGAAAGTTCTCGAAAGCTATAATAGCATTTATTACTGCTAGCATTTTTTTTGATTGATGTGAAGGTGCTTTTCTTTTTGGGACCATTTGCCCTGAATGCACCGATCTGTCATGTGCACCCCCCTAGGCGTAGTCCGAGGCGTCTGTTGTGATGACTTGATTTGTTTGAGGCTTGCTGAAAGGAAGACCTGTGTTTGTTTGACATGCTTGAGCCCACCACAGAAATTCCTTTTGCAGACATGGAATTAGTGGTATTATTGTTTCCAAACTGTGGCTGTGTTAAGACCATATGTTTTTCAGGTACCATTGTAGTTTCCTCATATGCAGCTTTGCACATGGGATTAGTAAGATGCAAGATGCCATGAATCCCAGAGCCTGCAGGATTTTCCTTGCAGTAAGCCTGGTGCAATTTGCTAGTGTTCTGAAGTATTGAATTAGTTGCCCCTGCTTCTCTGGCGTGAGGTAGGCCATCTGGGTGTTTGTGTCCAAGTTGGCACCCAGGAAAATTATCTTCTGAGAGGGTATTAGCCTTGATTTCTTTTTGTTGACTGTGTATCCCAGAGAGTTCAATAACATTATTACATAAGCCAGATGTTTCAGAAGAATGTGTTTGCTGTCCGCTTGTATCAGGCAGTCGTCCAAATAGGGATATATTTGTATCCCTTGAAGTCTGCAGTAGGCAATTACTGATGCCAGGCATTTCGTGAATACTCTGGGCGCAGTAGATAAGCCAAAGGGCAATGCAGAGAATTGATAATGAGTTGAACCTGCAAGAAATCTGAGGTATCTTCTGCAATTTTGTCTGATTGGGACATGCAGGTATGCCTCCTTGAGGTCCAATGTTACCAGCCAAGACTCCTTGCCCAGCATGAGAAGAAGCTGCTGTAGAGTGAGCATCTTGAATTTTGGTACGAGTAGAAATGTGTTTAGGATGGATAGATCCAAAATAGGTCTCCAATCTTTTCCCTTCCTTGACACCAGAAATAGCCTGGAATAAAACCCTTGACCTTGTTCGTGCGTAGGTACCTCTTGAATAGCTTTCATGTTTATGAGATCTGTAATTTGCCTTTGCGCCTCTGCCCTTTGATTGTGTGGCAAGTTTGGCATGCCTCTCATTTTTGGAAGGGTGTGAAAATGGAATTTGTAGCCTCTGTTTATAATGTCCAGGATCCATTTGTCCTTTGTGACAATATGCCAATTTTTTGAAAATAATGCCAGCTTTCCTCCCAAGGGGGCTGCCATTTGAGACCTGGTTGGCATGCAAAGGGGAAAGTCATTGGGTTTGCTTTCTGAAAGATTGCAAGTTGTCCTCACCACCTCTTTGTGTAGGAGCTTGCCATTGTCTGCCTCTATACGATCCTTGGGATTGTCCTCTGCCCCTCGGGCGCCTGTATCTGCCTCTTTGGGGTCTGTCTGTGGCAGGGAAGGACCAGTTTTTGGAAGGCCAATTTCTACTAAAACGTGGGGGTTGAACCTGTAGAAATTCTTTCACAGTTTGCATTGATTTAGCCTTTTCCTCCATTTTCCTTAATACCTCCTCAGCATTAGCACCAAATAGTACATCCTTTTGAAGAGGGGCGTCCAGTAATTTAGCTTTGACATGATCAGGCAAGGCTTGTTCCTTGAGCCAGGCATGCCTACATATGACTGATCCTGTAACAGCAGCTCTGCATGAGGCCTCTAGAGCATCAAAACCACATTGTAAGGTATGCTTACCCACTTGTTCTGCACTATGCATCAAATTCTGCAACTCCTTCAAGTCTGGTTGTTCAGGTTGTGACATTTTACTTTTCAATTGTGATAACAAAAACTGTTGGTATTTTAGCATATGAAACTGACAGTTTAAGGCCCTCATGGATAAGGTAGCCGAGGTATATACCTTTTTTCCCCACCTTTCTAAGGATCTGGAATCTCTCTCGGAAGGTAATGGATTTTTAGCAATGGAGGCCTTAACTCCCTTGGGGCCCTGTGAGATGGTTTCTGGGTCAGCAGCATGGCTCTTGTATAGAAATTGGACCCTGTAGTACCTGTCAGGCTTAACTGGAGCTGGAGGTAGAGAGTCCGGGTTAAGGCAGGCCTCCGAGTAAACATCATCTAGGATGTCCAAGACAGGAGGTATAGCCAGAGGCCTGTGCTGAGGAAGCAAGAGAAATTCCCTGAGCCTTTTCTTGGAATCAGAATAATCCTGGCCTTCCCAGTGGAAGTGTTCCCTTAAGGTATGCAAAGTTTCCCCAAATAAGAAATCCTCAGGGCGGGGATACAGAAGGGATGGACTCCTCCACATCAGAGTCTTCAAAAGGAGAGTAAGAATGTTCCTGATCATCAGAGTGCTCTGAAATAATGGAGCCCTGATCAGAGGAGGGGGAATCTTCCTCCACTCTAGGCCTTTTGTCCGGAGGGGGCTGAGAACCTCTGATAAGAGTAATTAAATCCTCAGCCATTTTAAGCATCTGTTTCTTAGGCATGGGGCCTGGAGATGGGCCCTGTGTAGCTGGTCTCAGAGTGCATGGTTGCTTTAGACTTAGTGAAAGCCTTGATAGAGAAAGAAGAGGAAGGTCTGAAGACACCTTGAGTGGAGGTGGACCTGTCCACATTCTGAGTTTCAACGCCAACAGTGGCTTCAGTATCTGTAGTCGGGGTGTGGGCCGAGGAGCCTGCGACCTCGGGTACAGGAGACACCGTCAAAGACAGGTCGCCGGTAGGCAGGGGCTGCGTAGGCACCTCACTGAGAACCAGACCACGTGTAACCGGCTTTGGCATGGTGTCGGTAGAGGCCGCGGACCTCGCGTGTCGGTCCTTGTCTTTTCGTTTTTTAGACAAAACCGGAGTCGGAGTATCCGATGACATAGTATAGTTAAATGCTTTTCCAAAATAATGCTGGGCGAACTCCGCCCGACGCTTAATAGTGCGTTTGTTGAATGTAGCACAAAAGCGGCAGGCCGAGACCTCGTGGTCTGGGCCTAAACAAGGTATACAGAGGGAATGGAAATCCTTATGCGGTATTTGCTTCCCACAAGAAATACAATTATTAACTTTGTCTGACATCGGTCTGAGGCAAGAAAAGTTTCCCCAACGGGGTACTTAGCTTTTAAGAAGACTTCGGTTTCCAAATTTTCGTAATCTCAGGAGCTGGCCGACCGGCACTTGCGAACTGTTTCTGCTTCGGGCACCGCGCGGCAAGAAAGACTAAAGAAAATGGCGTTGGCTGGTTCTTTTATACCCCTGTCGCACTGACGTCAGGGAAGAAGCGACGACAACCGACGCCGGACCTAGACTTTGGAATTCGGCCGACCGAGGACCCGCCTGACGGCAGGAGAACCCATCTGTTATGACTGCAGCTGTATGCACGATGAACATGGGGGAAATACTAAGGAATGAACAGGATGTTTACAGTGAAGTGGAGTACAGTAACTTTTTTGGGGGGACAGGTGTCCATTTTATATAGATAATGAGAAGGTAAGCTGGGGCAGGGAAACAGAAGAAAAGGCAGGAGACTTAGGGTAAGACGCAGGTGCACACAAACAGACAAGCACATAAGACAGACGAGACTGACAGGGGAGGTGCTGACAGTGAGGAAGGGGGATGACAATGGAGTAGGAGGCATTAGACAAAGTGGAAAGACAACACTGATTGGACAACAAACAAGGGTGAACATAAACCCAAAAGGGAGGTGAACCCCAGGACTGGGGAAAACAGTGAGTGTAGGGATCAATTATATCCTGCCCATGAGAGATCAGACCCCACGCTGTGCACTATCACCACTGGGCCCTGGTTCTGGTGCAGAGCAGGGACACAAGACAACAAACCACAAAAATAGTCTTTATATATGGCCAATGCAGGCATCCAGACACCAGTCCACCAACTCCCCAATCACCTCCACAAGATTACTCTTACAGACCACAGGGTCTGCCCCCCTGGCAGAGTCACCAGCAGACCCAGTCTGTGAAGCTCCACCAGGGGCAGGGCTCTAGGGCCTATCTGCCTCCACTTTCTTAGCAGTTTAAGAAGCAGCCTCGGTAGCTGACTGATGATGGGGAGGTAGTGCTGGTTACTGGTATCACAGATGGTGCTTTAGATTCAGCTGTATAAAAATGAAAATAAACAGAGAGAAACAACAAAACAAACCACAAAGAAATGTAATAAAAACAAAGGATAGAGAAAAACGAGGGTAGGCAGGGAAATACCAACATACGATTACATTTAGTACTATATAACGAGTAAAATATAAGACCTCAGAATTATACTCAATGCACATGGTTAACACATCAGTAACTATAACAGGAGTGTAGCCACCTACAAAAGTCCATTTAACTTGACCATGGCAACCTCTAACTAGCCCTCCCCCAAAGGTGTAAGGTTTGTGCTGCACATTTTATTTTATTTTTTTATTTTACATTTGTTAACCGGGGGTGTCTGACTGAGCCGAAAATGCCCTTTTTCAGCAGAGGCCCGGGGAGAAAAGCTCCACAAAGAAAAATTACAGACACATTTAGTTATTTAGACATAATCAGTATACACACAAATTACAAGAGACATGTTTTTACAGTGGTATGCGGCACAAACAGTTACAGTGGAGAGAACAATCAAAAAAGATATTAATTTTAAAAATAAAGGTAAGTAATAGATTTGTGGTGTACAGCTGAACTTTGGAATGTAGGTAGAATACATACATAGTACACAGGTACAGTACATACATTGTAGATTAGCCAGTGTTTGTGAGTAAGATTGAAAAACTATTATCAATTGCTCTAGATTTAGTATGCATATGTTATCTGCTTTCACTAGCCTGGGAGCAATCATGGCACTGCCAACTTTGCTTGAGATGTTGCCTGATGAGGTCTTTAAAGGAGGCTTTGGATGATGTGTTTTGAATGCTAGTAGGGACAGAGTTCCATTTTTAGCCACCGAACTACTATATAGTGCATCTCCAAAGCTATTGTAGCTGTTGGTGACTTCTAGTAGTAGTTTGCTTGATGATCTAAGAGGCCTTTTGGCTGAGTGATGTTGTACTAGGTTTTTGAGAGCAGGACACGTATTGGGAGGTAATAGATAGAATGACAGAGGCAGAGCTGATTGTAGGTTAGGAGGTTGGGCAGTTCAAGCCAGTGGAGCTGTCTCAAAGCAGTACAGTGATGAGTTCTATATGAGCAATTTGCAGCAAAGCGGGCAATTCTGTTATAGCAAGCTTCCATTTTGCTTAGTTCAGTTTTGTTGAGATTAGTCAGAATGGGAGATGCATAGAGTAGGGTGGATAGAAGTTGGGAGCGAGCAATGGCTGATCTTGTGTTGTTGGTAAGAAATGGTTTGATACGGTAGAGTGACCCCAGTTTGGCATGTACTTTTTAATAGTTAAGTTCAGATGACTATCAAATTTTAGGTGGGAGTCTATGGTTATTCCCAATAGCTTAGCCTGTGCCACTGGAGCAATTGGAGTAGCATTTGTGGAGTAGATAGTGAATTGACTGTTAGTGTTTTGTTAGAACTGGTTATAACCATAAGCTGAGTTTTCTTTGGATTGAGGATAAGTTGGGCTTTGGTAAGGTAGTTTTCAACGTCAGAGAATGCTAGTTGAGTTGTTTGCAGGAGGGTGGGAATGTTTTGTGCAGCACAGATTAAGGTAGTGTCATCTGCATACTGAATTATAGATGCATGCTGTGTGGAGGTGTGGAGGTCATTTGTGAAGACTGTGAATAGTAGTGGTCCTAAGATAGAACCCTGTGGGACTCCTATAGTTATGGGCAGCTGAGGAGAGAGAATTTTCCCATTTCACAGCTTGGTACCTGTCAGTTAAGTAGCTTTGGAACCAGGTAAGAGTGGAATTAGATAGATGATATTGGTTTAGTTTGTTTAGCAGGATTTGGTGCGAGACTGTTTCAAATGCTTTGGACATATCCAAAAAAGAGTTGACACCTGCAGGCCTTCATTTTTGAGACGGTTTACTGTGTCTGTGAAGCAGAGGAGAGCTGTAGTGGTACTATGGGCAGGTCTGAAACCATGCTGAGTAGGTGACAGGATGTTGCAGTCTAGGAGATAGTTTAGCATCTGGGTATGGATGCATTTTCTAGGATTTTGGCCAGGGGAGAGTAAAGCAATGGGTCTGTAGTTATTAAGTTCAGTGGAGGTCCCGCCTTTATGTATGGGTGTAACATAGGATATTTTCCAGAGTTTGGGCACATAGTTTTCAACAATTGATCTGTTTATGAGAGTGGAGACTGGGATAGCAATAGCATCTGCTGTAAGTTTCAAGAAATAGCTGGGGAGTAGGTCGGCTGCTGTTGATGAGTTTTTAGTTTGGAGAGCATGCTTTTGATTGAAGTGGTGGAAACTGTTTTGAGGGTAAAGCTTGTATTAGTGTTATTTGTGTTGGGGGGGGGGTAGTGAGGAAGGAACTGTCCTGTGATACTAAGGATAGAATTGAGTTCACAAAGTGGGAGTTGAATTGTGTTTCGATGGGAACTTTAGTGTCAGGGGTGGTTGGTTTGGGGGTAGCCTTTTGGGTGGATTTTAGTAGCTGGTTTACATTTTGCCAAAATTTTTGTGGGTTGTGTTGGTATTTAGTTTGTAATGTTGTGTAGTAGGATTTTTGTCCAGCCTAATGCATTTTTTGCAGTTGCAGTTCTTGGTACTTAGGCTTTGTGTTTCTTTGTTTTTTGATAGTAAAGCCAGGCAGTGTCTCTGGACTTGAGGATTTGTTTGGTTTCTTTACTGAGCCATGGGTTTGTAGAGGTTCTAACCTTGATTTTTGCAATGGAGCGACAGTGTCTAGGTGTTGTAGAAATGTTTTGTTGAAATATGCTACAGCCTGGTCAAGTGGGAGGGTTTTTAGGGGGGTCCAGTCACAGTTACACAGTAAAGTGTGGAGGACCTCAGGAGAGAATTTTTTTGTGTTTCTAGTGGATATATAGTTAGTGGTTTTGCATATACTTGTTCTACTACATTATAAAGTATATTATGTTGTGGTCACTTAAGGTGTCTGGGAGACTGCCTGTGTGAGGGTACAATGTAGGGTTGCTAGTTAGGACCCAGTCAAGGATGGATTCCCTTTTAGATTTTTATCACACCTAGTTGGAATTTGGACTAGCTGCTGGTAGCCATGGAGATTTATTAGATTACTTGGTGGTTCTGATATACAGGTGAACCAATCTAGGTTGAAGTCCCCAGAATAAGGGTTTCTTGTGAGTATGTGGAAGAACACCAGGATAAGAAGTCTTCAAGGCTAGCAGGTGTATTACCAGGTGGAATATAGATCACAATTATGGTGATGGCCTTTTTAGGGTGAAGTTGAAGTTGTGAGATAAGTATGTCCCAATTATTGGGGGAGGGGTAGGAGTTTGGTAATTGACGGACAGTTAAGTTGGACTTGTAGAGTAAGGCAGTTCCACCCCCTTTACGAAGTGGTCTGTCTTGTCTAATGATACTGTAGCCGGTAGGGAGAACTTCTGAGTTAGCTATGTTTTTATTTAGCCAGGTTTCTGTTAAAGCAACTATGTCTGGAGAGTAGTGTGCTATTGTGGCCTGGAGTTCAGGTATTTTATTTTGATACTTCTAATATTAATATTTAGCATTAAAAGATGGTTGGTTTTGCTGCTGTTGTTGATTTGCCCAGGGATGAAGAAAGTGGGGGTGTTATGTTCTGACATTTGTGTTTGAGCAGTTTGTGTTGGACAGGATGGATTTGGGCCTGGGTTGGGGTGGATATCCCCACTTATGGTGAGCCTGGAGTTAAAATGGTTATACAGATGTTGGAGTTTGGTGAGGAGTGTGAGAAAGTATTGTGTTTTTTGGAGTAGGAATGAGAGCATATGTGTTTAGTTCTGAATTGGTCCGTTATGCAGTTCTTGAATAAGTGTGGGCAAATATTATTATAATGTGTGGTGCCTGTGTATGAGAGTGCATAATGCAGTGTTGTGCTACTAAGTTTAGGGATATTGCTAGAGTGATAACTTGTGGTGTTGTAAAGAATTATGAGAAGACAGAATAGATTTAGTTATGTGATAGTCATGGTTATAAAGTTTATGTTGTTTCTAGGTGGGGGGGTCTGAATAGGAATTATAGGGTTGCACTATATGTGGATGGGGAAGTAATGTGGGTGATGCAAACAATGCCTAGTGGGAATGAGAGTGATTGGGAGTATTTTGTGTTGAGCAAGTTGGTGTGGTTTAATGTGATATGACTTGAGGAGCTGTGATTAGTGGAGGTGATGTGAGGGTGAGCTGTGGGTGTGGCTATGATCACTATAAATGTAGAGGTAGTGGGGGCGGGAGGGAATAGGGGGCAGGGCAGGGGAGCAGAGAGAGCCCGAGCATTAGCGAGGGCGAACGGAGCGGGGCAGAGCCAGAGCCAACCAAGGCAAGAGAAAAAGTAAGTATTACTTTACAAATCTGAACACTTTTAAAACAAATTCCTGAGGTCTAATGGCTTACCGGCTAGCAGAATGTAATTGCTGAAAGCACTTGTGTCCTGCTGGGAGACTAGAAATTTAAAGATGGCTCCATGCTCAGGAGGATTCTAATATAGACTTTGTATTGGGGGAGGGAGATAGCACAAGGGGTGTAAACCAGGTGGAATGCAAAGAAACCAGAGAGGCAATCAGTGGAAATCAGTGAAGGCCTCGGAGAGGGTAAGTAATAATTCAAACTACCTGTAAAGTGAAGGAGAGAAGAGACAGCAAAGTTTATTAAGGTTGGGAGTGTGTCTTTACATTGACTTGCTGATTAGTAACCAGTTTGTGCACAGATTAGAGTAGGGAGATACATTAGCAATGATAGAGATGCAAATTAGCAGGTGATCCTCCAAGTGATACAAACTAAGGCAGAAAGAACTGAAAGGGCTGCTTGATGGTTAAATTAATTTAGTCACAGGGATGTGAATTAAATCTATACTGTCTATTGGACAGTTAGGATTACTGTACTATCGGGGGGGGGACACAAGGCTACAACAGTCAGTTTTATTAGCAAGCTGAGAACTACTAAGAAATACTGCTAATGTAATAGCTTCACTCTCATAAAACATACAAGTAGAATGCCTGGGTGGACTGACCCTGCTCTTGAGGCTCAAAATGTATATCCTTGTTTTGTTTAGTTTGCAATACTGATTCCTTCTTACACTGTATAGATGGAGTGGTAGCCGCAGACTGCAGATTTGCTTGAGTGTGCTCCTGCTCTTGAGGCTCAAAATGTATATCCTTGTTTTGTTTAGTTTGCAATACTGATTCCTTCTTACACTGTATAGATGGAGTGGTAGCCGAGACTGCAGATTTGCTTGAGTGTGCTCCTGCTCTTGAGGCTCAAAATGTATATCCTTGTTTTGTTTAGTTTGCAATACTGATTCCTTCTTACACTGTATAGATGGAGTGGTAGCCGCAGACTGCAGATTTGCTTGAGTGTGCTCCTGCTCTTGAGGCTCAAAATGTATATCCTTGTTTTGTTTAGTTTGCATATACATATTAGGAGGAAAGCACACTCTGTGTGATTTGAACCCAGAGCCTACAGACTTTGAACACTAATTGCATATACACACACACACACATATACGCATGTGTGTGTGTGTGTGTGTGTGTGTGTGTGTGTGTGTGTGTGTGTGTGTGTGTATATATATATATATATATATATATATATATATATATGCAGTGGTGGTGCGGTAGCGCTGTCGCCTGACAGTAAGACGTTCTCCCATTCGATTCTCAGCTAGAACGTCTTCTGTCTGGAGACATGCCTGAATGGGTGTACCTTCGTTGAAGGTTGTGCGTCAGGGCTGGCAACTCGGCACATAAAAAAAATCTACTGCCAATCATTAGCAGACCGGAGTTCCGCTGTGGCGACCCCTAACCGGGAAAAGCCAAAAGACACAATATATATATATATATATATATATATATATATATATATATATATATAGATTACACTATTGGTTGAAAAGGAAAACAAATTCTACTTACAGTACATTATCCAGAACTCGCACGCTAGCCTCCTCTTCCCATCAGTGGAGGAGGTCTAGGTGGCACCTCCTTGAGTCACTGTAGTGTAGTGGTGCCTGCACTACTCACCAGTTAGTGATATGCTAGCAGCCTCTGCCAGTACCAGGTATTCTGTTTATAATGGAGGCCCCAATATGAATCCACCTGCAAAAAGTTCCAGTAGTGCATACAAAGCAGAAATAGAAAGATTTTGGTCTTTCGGATACACTACCTGGACCACCTGGCAACTATCAGTGCAATCAGAACAATTCTACATGTAACCAGTCAAAGAATCATGGCTAGCATCTTATGGTCATATCCATTTCCCACTATGAAATTTTTAACACAATGATGAGCAGCTCAGTAGTGTGGTCAGTGATAGAGCTGATAACAGGTCATACCACTTTTGGACTGTTACAGTACAGGATTGGAGGTGTAAAACATGGGAAGTAAAGTGAAGTTACATGGCATATGTTATGAAAATGACACTGCCTATGCTTCAGAGCCACTCCAAGCAGGTTGAGGCTGGAAGTTTCAATGAAGTTACATTCAGTTTTTGCATGCCAAGCATGCACAATGTAACTCAAAGGTGTGCAGGTGTGCACAATGCCATGAAGAACTTTCTGTGAGGTTCTGTTCATAGGTACAACAGATTCAGAGGCATTCATGAGCAGAGTACTCATTTGCTTGATGATTGTACTTAAAGGCCCAAATGTGCATGATATAAGTGTGAATGGGCTGCACAAAGTCTCATCACGCTGGGGAAGAAATTGTATGGCTCCAGGAGGAAAACAAGCTGCAGGTGTTGTCAAGAAGGAATGCTGTAGAATGCTGAATTCCAACTTGTGTAAGATATGTGCATTTTCTTTCATAGTAGTATTTGCAAATACAAGTGCATTGGCATTTACTATTACAAATACATGCTAGGGGGAAATTATAACAATACCTCTGAGAGCTTTCTGAGGTGATACAGATAATGTAGATGACCTCCAGGATTGCATGTCTCATATATGTGACAGTTTTTTATAGACTTAATCACATACTAGCATTCACAATGCTCTCCCATATTCCTATGACATGTGAATGGAGGCCATCATTGCTGCGGGCAGTCAACATCACAATCACACAGCTCCACCACTTCCTCAGCAACATCAACTGTGGAAGTGATTACAGGCAGGAGAGGGCATTGCTGGAGTCATATACCAGTCTCAACAGTGGCACGTCTAGTAAAAGACAACGTTCACAGCCATGCAGCACACCACCATTTAGCCAGGGATGTGATGCTATCCATGCATCTTCTAGTTTAGACAGCTCTCATGGGCAGGGGCATGCATTGGATGCCCAAGTAGAATAAGTTGCAGTGATGCAACCACTGATGAGGCTGTGTCCCAGCACACAAGTGTCCGTGCGAGCACACACAGTCAAAGCACCAGTGTGCAAATGGTCCAACACACAAAATTTATCAATAATCCCCTGTAGGCCCACATCCAACACACACATACACTGTAATCAGAAAATTTCTGTTTCTACAACACTTGCACATTTCTATGTGGAAGACATTGCACTCTTGTGCTCTCTCCCCCAGCCTGTGCAAATAATAAAATCCATGTCCTGCCTTTTGTGTGGCAAGTCTATGTGTGGTTTAGAATGCCTCACTTTTACTGCATTGTATATGCTGTGTTATGGGACGAAGATGTGCATAAGCCACTGCATCTTTGCTAGTGCCTTGGCATACTGTGCCCACCCTCATCTAGCATTTTCATCCTCTGTTGTTGGGTCCTCCACTGATTCCTCATCTGGTTCAGCCTCCACTACTGGGTGTGCTGAGAAATGTTCCTCCTATAGTTGTCCACCCTGTTGTAACTGCATCCTAAGTATCTTATGGTGTAGCACTGCACACACTGTAAAGATTTTTAGCAGTTATACCAGAGTCATACTGCAGGACAATCCCGGATGCATACCAGCATAGAAAAGAAACACACTTTGCAATGACCCAGTTTCATAACATGCATAGCTGTATCCCTAGTCCATCTCATTCTGTGGATTTCTTCTGTGTGTCATCATCCAGGAGTCCACGGCACAGCTGACCCTGCCAGTAAGATGGTCTTGGTGGAAGTCACCCCTCACAATCCTTTGGTAAAGGTCATCTGTGTACCTTATATGCGAGTCATGATAATTGCCTAGGTAAGTGGCCTGCAGACACATTGAGATGACACCCTCTGCATTACAGACCACCTGCCAATTAACAGAGTGATACCCTTTCTGGTTCACATATCTTCTTCCCAGGTCCCCAGGTGGGGCCTTTATATCAATGAACCTATGTAGATGCAGTCTATGAACCCTGCTACCAAAGGGAATTGGGCTGTATCATACATGTCCTGCAAGGTGTTGTCTCTTTTCTCTGTGGACATGGAAACTACATGTTCTCTTCCACAAGCTGAAGCATGCCATTAAGAAACTGATGGTGTATTCTTGAAGCAGATGCCCGAGATACCCCACCCAATCTCCCCAGACAGTCGTAATATGGTCTCTGTAACTAGTACACTTAAAGTCATACATTCCTTAGTATCCAGTGGGATATATAATCCACAACTACCACAAACCTGCAGATGGTACTGATACATGTCTTCTGGGATCCAAAATAGTGTCCCTATCCACAAAGAACATGTATATAATGTCAGTGTTGTAGAGTCCATGAAATATTAAGGTTGGTTGGATGATATAGCGCCTCCAAGGCTAAAAAAGTGCAGTACTGTCGCTTGTAGTAGCAACAATATCTTGTTGTATATAGATATTTACTAATGCTGTAGCAACTACCACCATATTTCTGTGACACTCTAGCAAAACGTGAGGATTTAGCTGTGGTCAACACTAGTGTAAGAGCACCATGTCACACTCTTTATACATTTGTTTTACCTCCTTCACATACACAGAGCCCCTCATCTTGATGCTGTTGCTCATTAGCTCTGCTTACACAGCCATTAGAATTCACCACTCCTATATCATGCGACTCTGAACAGTACACACCCTGCACGTGGCCACTGATCATGCAAATCTGCCTACTGCAATGTGATGCGGATTCTGAATCCCATGGGATGATGATATGCTTGTCAGTCTCCCATCATGATATTTCACAGCATGGTCATTAGTAACATGCAACTTAATTTAAAAACATGAATGTGGGCACAAACATATGAACAACTAAATATCTCTACTGCAGTGCAGCTCAGAAGATTTTTATTTTATTTTATTTACTTATCAAGTTAGAGCATTTACTTGAATCAGTCTTTTTCAAGATCTGCCCAGTTTTTGCCATTTTGTTTCTTACACTGGTAAGTCACAAGTTCAGAAATCCAACCTCAAAAAATGTCTTGTCATAGTAAGATGTTATTGAAATTTGATAGAACTATATAAAAAGAGCTACAGGTGTGAGTTAAACTGAACTTAGTAATTACTTTTTATATAATTCACTCCAGAAGCCATAAAAAACAATACTTTCAAGTATTGCTGTTGCAAATGAATGTTGACCTTTTGATTAGTAATGCATGCTCCAGTACAAAATGTGCTGGTACTAGCAGAACTTCATTCTGCTAGAGATCTCTTTGTTTCACCGTCTTTACTAATAAGGAACTGTGCACTCTATGTTACTAAAGTCAGTCTTCCCTGACTATAATAAAAGATTTTATCCAGCAGAATCCACCAAGTTGTCAGAATGCAATAACAAAACAAACACATTTTCTCTCTCTTCATTGTCGATAGATCAGTGTGGTTGATATCAGAAGTCAAAAAATGAATTGGAGTGATTGCTTTAATTAAATAAGCAAACAAAATATAGTTGAACATGTTTTACAAGCCTCCCTTTACTACAATGCTCGTCTGCAGTGGTTTCACAGTCAGTCAATGACTAAATATGTTCCTGACACTTCAAAACTGATTTACAGGACGGCAATGTGTATGACCTCAACAGATACAAGAAAAAAATCATCATAGTCACTATACATTTAGTCACAGGCTAGTTAATTACTCCTTTTTTACAAGATACTTCCAATCTTTTGTCACTTAAGACTGTATTAAACAACAAGAAAGTACCACTGTTTGTATTACATCTTGAGCACAACTAAAATGTAGTTAGAATTTTACCACTGTTTATATTACATCTTGAGCACAACTAAAATGTAGCTAGAATTTTAAGTAACATACATTTATAGATTTGAAATCATTTCCACATAGAGTAAAGATTCCTACCACAGCATCCCACAACTCAAGCTACTTTTTATCAGTGCAGGTCTGTCATAAAGCTCATTTACAAATAGAAAAGAAAAAAAAAAAAAAACGCAGGCTGCAATCATGACTAATTTCTACAAGTAGCATCAAACTTGAAATTCTAATACTGATTTATGACAAGCCAAAAGATTTTTATAACTGCCAAACAATTTCACACTTACAAGTAAAAAACTGTGAATGGAAAAAAATGGTAACAAAAGTAAATTAATTAGTTGTACAATTGTTTAAATTAAGGCAAATGATATAGCATGTAGTACTTAAATGAAATACACTATATTAACAAATTTCATTACTTGCAAATTTAATATGGATTAGTATTTATCATTAATGACAAATACTTGTGTGCAGAATCGCTGAGCAATCAATATTTTTAAACAAGAAAAGAACAGTTTAGGGCAATTACCTGAATCTGAAACGAGATCCTAGCCTAATGAAATCAGAATGCCCTGATTTGGCATTTGTAGGGGTTCGCAGTCGGAAAAATGAATGGTGTTCCACAGCACATTTCCAAAGGTGTTTACATGCCTTGGGATTATCTAGCCGAAAAATGAATGTGTGCTCTTGTTCTCTTCCCTGTTATAAAAAAAATGCCTTTATGTAGGCTAAATGTAAAATGGATGACACTGATAATCTAAAAAAGGTGCGACAAACTTACTTCATTGTCATCTTCTACAACCACCAGTGTTAGCTTGCTTTTCTTAAAATCCAGTTTTGTGATTTTAGGCCTAAAGCAAAGAAAACATGTTTCAGGCAAAATCTTTTTTTCTTAGCAAAATAATATAATTCAATATTTAAATTTATTTTATTTTCAGAACAAAACAAAAGCGATGAACATGTACTTGCAATCAAGAACAGTAAAATAAGTCATATCAAATGAGTCTAAAAACAAAAATAGCACAATGTGAACAATTCAGTGTGCAGGAGAGTAGACATTTATAATGATATGTTTAATCGTGTGCCTTTTTTAACAAATACACTATGACAGTGGTACCCATTATATTTATAGCAAAGTGTTTTAAAGATAGTGCTATACCCACTAATTAAAACACTCTGCTATATCTGCTATCTTTAAGATGCTCAGCCCTCCTTTACTCACTTTATTAATAAAATGTGCTAATACCTTAACATAATGAAATCAGTCTCCCATGCATGACATTTTAAACCATTTTTTAAAATTTTAGCATAATAACAACAATAAATAAAGTGAAAATGCATACATTCCCCAGAGTACAAAAGTACACACATCATTAAGAGTATGTTTAGTGTGTCTGGAAGCAATATACTATCCAGTGAACCACTACTGTAGTTATTGTTTAGTTATAAACATTTTAAATCTGACTGAAACACACATGCTCGCGTAGCACACACACACACACACACACACACACACACACACACACACACACACACACACACACACACACACACACACACACCTACCAAACTGTGGTACTGTCTGTAAATATCTTGACAGGTCCTGGGGAGAAAAGAAGATGAAAAACCTGAAGTGCCAGCAGAAGAGCTCTAATTTCTTTGACAATGATGTGCTCCTTCTGTTGAAGAGGCAACCACACCCCCTGCATCTTTAAGGAGCCAAAAACTGCTTCCCACCAACATCTGAAGCATCTGTGAACAGCTTCTGAGAGGGAAGAGGGGGATGAAAAGGGAGCCCTGAATTTAGAGACAACTGCTGCATCCACCAGTCAAGTTCCTACTTAAGACAAGGTAGAAGAGAAACTACAAGTTCTAGGGGATGTGCATTGAAGCCAAACTGACTTCAGAAACCACTGAAACTTTCTCATGTGAAGTTTGGCCAGGGGGAGCATAGGGATGGTGGATTCCATGAATTTCACAGCTCTCAGAAACCCCCTGGCTGTAATGGAGGCCATAGGAAGAAGAGTTTGAAAGAAGAAAATGAGTGGCAGGTCCTTGGGAAGAAGCCGGGATGCCAGCATAGACATCATCTGAATCTTGCACTCCTGAAAAGCATGGTCTTGAGAAGGAGTCAGAAAAGACATTTTGAAATTTATTGTGAACCCCAGGCTTTGCAGAAGGGAAATTGTAAAATAAAGATTTTCCAACAGGATCTCTGGAGAGAATGCCTGAAACAGAAGGTTGTCCAAGGAAGGAAGTACTTGGATCCCCTGTATCCTGCAAAAAGCAGTCACAGGAGGGAGGCATTTGAATAAACTTGGGGCAGCAGAAAGGGCAAAGAAGAGACCTAAAAATGCCAGGATACAAGAGAGACACGTAAAAACATCCTGAAAAGGGGATGGATCGGGATGTGGAGATAAGTATCCTTGAGATCTAGAGACACCATATAAACCTGAGGAAGCAAAAGAGGGAACAGCATTCGAAAGGGGGTGCCTTCAGAAAAGTGTTTAGATGTGACAGGTCTAGAATGGTCTCCAAGTACCCTCTTTTCTGGGTAACAGAAACATCCTGGAGTAAAATCCCCTCACCCTTTGACACACAGGTACCTCAGTACCTCTTGAATAGCACTCAGAGTCAAAAGGTCTCAAAGCACCTCTGGAAAGAAGGAGAGTTATTCCTGAGGAGGCTGAGAAATACCTATAAAAGGGGGAAGGGATTTTTAAACAATGAAATACCCCTAGCAAATAATGGACAGGACCCTGGAATCCAGAGTAATCTGTAGCCAAACAGGAAGAGAGAGAAAGGCACAGGGAAATAAGAAAGTGCCTGGGAAGAACAGAATAGTCAGACAGCACCTTGTTTATCTGGAAAAGGAGACTTCTGAGACACAGAAGTCTGAGTAGCCATAGATTCCAACCTTTTTTGCCCTTAGGAAGAGGGCAAGATTGCCAGTGAACAAAGGCTGGTTTATTGGGGTAGTTTCTCTGAAATTTAGGCACAGGAGAAACAAACACATGTTTAAGTTCCTGTAAAGCCTTACTCTTAACCTGAAAGGACTTAAACATAGCAGCATCAGCTTCTCCAAACAAATGTTTATCCTCAAGAGGGGTATCCATCAACTTAGCTTTAAAAACATCAGGCAAAGGTTGAAGCCAAAGCCAAGAATACCACCTCATCACCAACCCAAAAACAGCAGCCCTAGAGGAAGCATCTGCTGCATCATAACTACTTCATGGAATGACGAGCCAGCTGGGAGGAAGTCCCTAAAAGGAAAAGATCAGAGATTTCACACTCAGAGTCTGGAAGATCAGAAATATCCTGGCAAGCCTGGGATAGGAAACCCAACAAATACCTAGACATATGAGTCTGACAGTTAACAGCCCTAAAAGCCAGTAGCAGAGATGTAAACCTTCTTGCCTAACCTTTCCATGGTCCTGCTTTTATCAGAGGGCAGAAACTTGGCAGAAGGAAGCAACTGAAAATGGCTTGTCAGAAGCTACAGACACCACCAAGGGGTCAGCAGTAGAGCATGTGTACAAACATTTACAGCCCTCGGGCACCCTCTAGAATCTATCAGGTTTCTTGGGGTCTGGAGCCTTACAAGCATTAGAAAATGCATCCAACAAGGTCGCCCAGAACAGGAAGAGCAGACAAAGGTTTAACAGAAGGCTAAGCAGAATCCATCTTCAGCAACTGATAGAATGCCTTTATCCTGGAGATTGTGTCCCCAAAAGAAACCTCTTCAAAGGAAGTATAGGACTGGTATATACCTCTTCCTCTGATCCACAGCTGAAAGGAGAGGGAATTTGAGAAGAGTAAGCAAGGGATTCCTCATCAGAATCCAGCTCCTCCTCAGAGGAATCCTGGTCCCTGGGTCTTTTTTGGGGGACTTCAGGACCAAGGTGGGGGGCTATAACAAATTCCCTGAGGAGGTTTCAATGCCATCATAGCAGTAAAGAAACCCTGAGTGAAGGCCTGTCATTCACTCTGTGGACCCTTAGGAGTAGGAGAACTATGTTTAGTCTTTTGTTTTTTTTCCAGTGGAACGTCCACCTTATAAAATTTGGAAGGCTCTGACCCAGGACTGCATTCAGTGATGGTAGCAGGGAGTTCTTCTCTGAGTAAAATTCGAGCCACACCCCTAGGCCTCTCAGACATAATCAGCCATGGTTCTCCCAAATGTCCAAAGCGGAAGTCTAGAAAACCTCCTCGAACATGCTTAAAGTCGGATCTCTGCCAGCCTCCAACCCGGATGCAGCAGAGGAATCCAACGTCAAAGTTGGGCAGGCATTCACTCACCTCGGGAGAGATGTCTGGTGGTGGCTGAACAGCGGAAGAGTCTGGCCTAGGCTTCTTAGCCTACTTCTTCAATGGCGTCTGTCCCTTGAAGCGGGAAGTACCCTCCATCATGCCTTTCTCAAGAAGTTTAAGACACTGATTTTCAAGATAGATCACCAAAGAAGATAGTCTGCTATGAACGTTTCTTGGTACAAAAGCCCAACAAATGGAACAGGCCGTATGGTTGTGAGAGGGACCTAAGCAAAAGAGACACTGGTCATGGTGGTCTTTATGGGGAATCTGTCTCCCACACTGGCATTTACCCTTCTTGGATGCCATGAAACTCCACAATCAAAAAAAAAGCTAAGTAAAAAAGAACCCCAAAGGGGCACTTACCTGCAACAGCTAGGTGAACCAGCAATGGAATAGATGTTTAGACTGATAACCAAATGATGGTGTTCAGACTGGTGACAAAGTAGTTCTGAGGATGGTACATCCGGACATCACCTTGTGCTATGCAAGGAGCATACGTGTTACATATGGTGCACATTACAACATATAAAGACTTCAGTATAGTAGCCAGACGTTGGGCCTCCCTTGGCAGGGAATCCCTAATGTAATGAAGAATGCAACAGTGAAATGGAAGGACATTACATTTTCCAATATATAGAGACTCTCTCAATGGTTAATGATTAGGAGTCCTCCTTTTATATTAACTACTCCTTCAAGTTTTGTAAGCTGGGGGTCAGAGAGCTGTGCCTGCCTTAAATCTCTTTGCAACCCCTTCCATGCTTTTCTTTTTAATAGAAGTTTGATTTTTTTTGATAACTGCTTTTTTTTTTTTTTTTTTTTTTTTTTTTTAGAGTAACTGCTATGAACCACTTCATTTGAAGTAACATCTTTTAAAGAAGAGTCCAGTATTTTCAAGGAGCTTTGGTTTGATTCAAGCTTTTCTCTACTGCATAAGCCTTCTTCTGAAGTGGACACTTTCCCTGCTTCTTTTGAATGAGAGGATACTAACTGCATGTTCTATGGGACTGCCTATAAACTTAGTTGCATGTAATCCTATTCACACCGATTACAATGTTATCAAGATCATCATCTAGTCATGTTTCCAATCAAACACCACTGGCTTTACAATGGTTATATTTGATGCACTATCCCTCTTAGCAATGCTTTTACTACCCTCTACAAGGACAGAGTACAGGCTCTGGAGATAACCTGGAGTAGCTGCAGTTTCAAGACAATGTACTACTATAGTACTACTACTTTTATTTGAATCTTCTGGTGTCCCGCAGCCTGCCTCTGTGGACATTTGGATCATATAAGCCATAATTGGTTACTATGGAACATCTGCTCCAATACCCTCTCATGTACTCGATACAATATCCCTCCTTTTACTTATGCAGCCTGCCACAAAAGTGTAGACTGCACTTATGAGTTCTTCTATACTCCTTTGAGGTGCTGGGTATCTCCTTCTTATGCAGTTATGCCCTGCTGGCTAGTCAGATATCACCCATTCCCCCCATTTCCAGCAGCATTACACTTCTAATCAGCTAATCAGTGCCTCATATCATGAAGTAAAATGCTCACTTATCATAAAATCTCAGAGAATTTCAAAAGTATTGATTTGATATCCACTCAACCACCAACAAAGGAAAGTACTTTGACTTAGGAATGGGGTCCATTCCCATCATGTATTAGAAACCCAAAAGATTTGGAGAAATTAAAAAGAAGGAAAGAACTTATTTTCTGCAATACATTCACTGACACTAGCATCTGCTTTTCTTCCATGTTCTCTGATTTTTTTCTGCACACATTATCAATCAGTTTAAAGCACTCAACTAGACAGTGTTTAACTTCAGAATTCTGACAATCTATGTCATTAATTTTTAATTCAACAAGAACTGCCTTGTCTACAAGCAAAGAAGCAAGAAAAACTCACCCACTGCTCTTGGAAAATTTGCATTGATTACACACCCTTTAAAAATCTGCGGTGGCGGTGCCGCGGTAGCGTTGTCGCCTCACAGTAAGATGCTGTCTGGTTCGATTCTCAGCTAGAGCGTCTTCTGCGTGGAGACATGCATGAATGGGTGTACCTTCGTTGTAGGTTGTGCGTCAGGGCTGGTAACTCGGCACGTAAAAATCAACTACCAATCATTAGTGGTCTGGAGTTCTGCTGTGGCGACCCCTAACCAGGAAAAGCCGAAAGACACAACAACAACAACACACCCTTTAAAACACGAATTAGACTAACAAAGACATCCCACTTTATAATAGGGAATCAATCTGGCACCAACACTGGCATCTAGGGTATGCCCCGTAATATGTTTTCATAAAGGACCAGCCTCACTGTCTCCCTCTCTCTCTCATGTTGGCATTGCTTTATACTTTCTTTCATGAGGTAGTCATATTTTCTCTACTCCTCTGCTGTTTGCTCTCCCTCCTTTTGTACCTAAAATAGTTTCATTCTCATAACTGCATTGATCTGTAAGTGCTTCATCTCTAACTCTCATTGCTTTAATTCAAACTGGGTTCTGAGATCACGAAGATGAACTGAGTTGCTTTGCAGTACATTCTGCACATAGAGGTTGTCTCCATTTTCAATGGACTGTGTTTCAGCTGCACACATGGCTGGTATCACACACACAGACAGACACACACACACGTATATGCAGCATTTTTCCAAATGAGAGTCAGTGGTGATTCTCCAACAGCAATTTCCCAGGTTTAGGAACACTGTCACCAATCAATCAAATCTGTCAAAACAAGCACACACCTTAGAAAAACGTACTGGTTAACCTGAAAATAAGCCAGTTTTAAGTATTTAAATGGTAGCAATTATCGATGAGCAGTCACATAACCCTCCCAATGGTGAACACCATACAGTTTGGTAAGAGGTGTCAAATGCATAAGCCTTTAAATCAACAAATAAAACATCAGTCACAAGAATTTAAAGCTGAACAATAAAATTATTCATTGAAATAAATGCATTAAATCATTTATTTTTTAATTAAATTTGCAAACAGTAAAATTCTTGCATAAGAAATTGAAAATGTAATATTCAAAAATACAGTAAACTCTCAGTTAACCAGAATTCAAGCAACCAGAAAAAAATCGAAGAAATACAGGACAGTATTGGGTCTATATCACCAAATCGAATGTTTAGGTTATCGAACACCTAAACATCGAACTGGTAAGACCGAAAGCTAAAAATCGTGAACTGACTCAGGGAAAGATTTCCTTTGGCTGTTAGCAGGAGTTTGCCATTTTCTCTACTGTAGAGTGATCTCGGAGTTGGTTTATTTAGTTAGGGGGGTGTGGGGGGCACAGCCCCCTACATCGGGGGGTGTGGGGGGCAAAGACCTCCACTTAGTTTGGGTTTAAGTTTTTTTTTTTTTGTGGTCAACGGAAGTCTTTCCCTGTGCCATTTGCAGTTTTCAGTTTCGGTCTTACCAGTTCGATGTTTAAGTGTTCGATAACCTAAACATTTGATATGGTGATATAGACCCACAGAAGGAACAATTCAGTTTTTCATGTATCGTACTTTCTGTTCTCCCCCCGCCAAAACATACCTCACATTTTTAGAGTTTTAGAGTTTTAAAAAGGAAGATACAAATAAAGTCCCTCTCTCCCCAACCTAAAAACAAAATCAAACCAATCTCCAAAATGGACAGACCCCTTCACAAACCAGGCAGTGGTCTGAAGAAGTCTCTCTATAAGTGAGACAAAAAGCGCTTAACAGATATAAAGTGTAGTAGGTTTTTATAACTGGATTGTGCTTCTCATTTTACAACAGTGAAACATTTTATAGCTGGAATACTTGGTTTTCCTTTGGATTACTTCTGGACTGTCCCTGGTTTGTGAAGGGGTCTGTCTGTTTTGGAGATTCGAATGTATTTACTTGTTGACGTTTTTTCTAACAAAGTCAAACCAAATAAGTCAAATCACTAAAATGCCAACACTCACTCCGTACTCAGTCAGTTTGCATCAGATTGCACATTCTCTGTCCGATCTCTCTCACACACACATAGTCTCTTCAGCTTTTATACATGCATTCACTCACTCTTTCTCTCTCCGATCTCTCACACACACTCTCTTCAGCTTTCATACATCTCTCCGATCTCTCACACAAACTTTCTTCAGTTAGGTTTCAAACATCTCTCCGATCTCTCACACACAGTTGCTTCTGCTTTCATACATGCATTCACTCTTTCTCTCTCTCTCTCTATTCAGTTCATTCAATTCCAATCCACTCAGTGTGCCACCGAAAACTGTTGCTTGTGCCATGGCTTTCTAGCAGAAATATAAGTTTAAAATATTATTATTCCTGCCAGGCTTTTAATTACTGTATTTCAATATTAAAATCAAATCAATACAGTTTGTATGGTATGGTTTAGTATAGGGTTACAGTACTTGTCAGGTCAATTTTCAATAGTAACTCTCAAGCAACCTGAAACTGCACTTATCTGGCATCTACCATTCCCCATGGCTCCTAGACTCCTCGAGTTCAGGCAGAGCTGAGGATGTTGGAGCAGTAGTCGGGCCTGAAGATCCTGGTGTAGGTCTCGGGTCCAACGGTTCCACTACAATCAGCTCCAGACACTATGGCTCCGAAGTCCCAGATCAGATCGGAGGAGGAATCGATGGAGGAGGGGTGGTCTTGGCTGGTTCCAAATCCATTTGGGTTGGAGCCAACAACAGTTTGGCCAGCGCCGGTGTCCTTAATAGCCTCTGCACCAAATGATCCACATCATTATCAGAAAGGCTCCTGAAAGATCAAGAGGAGGGAGTAGGAGATTTAACAAGTTGAAGCAAGGAGGATCTCAAAGTAGGAGAAACCGGCTCCAATTCTGGGGACAAGCTCTGTAGGTGAAACTCCACCGGCACCAAAACTACAGAAGGAGCAGAGGTAGTAGGTTTTCCTGGGCCAACAGTCTTCAGGTCAAAAGATGACTCTTTAGATAATTTTTTTGTCAGCTCCGAATGAGCACTAGCAGAGGATGATCTTTTTTCTGACTTCTCACATCTGAAAGATAGGGATTTTGATGGTTTAGAAGTACCCTGACCTTCTTCAAGTGCCACTGTGAAGAGGGTCTATAGAAAACCTCTCAATATAAGCTTATTTTTTTCTCTCAAGCAACATTCTGGTGGCTGAATGAATGGCAGATGGCACATGATTCCTGCAAATGGACTGCTCCAAGGCAGTACACACAAACAGTGTGACCATCAGTCAACAACATTTTCTGATTACATTTTTCACACTTCTTGAACCCAGAGGGTTTAATTTCCTTAGACATTATATCTTAAAATATCAACAACTATAATATAAAGAAAAATAAGTGCTGCTACCGTCTAAAGGTTGTAATTCCCAATGAGAAAAGTATCAAAACCAAAACTGGACACAACCACCACGATGTTATAAAACCAGTATTTAATGTCGAAGTAAAACAAAGTGAGATAAAATAAGCGCTTTCACATGCTACACAGGCATGCTTCTTCAGATTTCACAAACACATTTTTAAACAGTTCTTAAGTACTAACTGCACAACCAAATAATTGAATAATGGATACAATAATTGAATTCAATAACTGATTGATTGAGCAAGCAATATTTTAAGGCAACCAGCTCCTGGTTGAAAGCTAGATATAAAGTGAATCATATATAATGAAATGTGTGTATGTGTATCCTGAATGCAAAATATACAATGTGATAAGTAGTATAAAATAATAATAATTGACTAACTAAAAATTAATAATTTAAACAAAACACAATTTGCAGCATCATATTACACTATCCGATGTAAAAATATATAAAATATATCAAAACACTATTTACTAAAATGCGTGTACTAACATACATCTACACCCAGGGTATAAATTGTCCAGTGCTTATAATTCATCACCTCTTAAAACATTAATGGAGGGAATATTAATAATATATATAGTATGTAGTATAAAAATACAATATCGAAATATATATATATATATATATATATATATATATATATATATATATATATATACACACACACATATATATGGTTGAATCCAAAAATACATCTAAATGCATGCATCCAGTATTGATTTAATGCTAATAGACTGGTTGAGCCCTGGTTCTACATGTGCTCTCATTCTAAAGATCCATTCAACCTCAACTGATTCTAAGTGATTCAGGTTACTGCCCCCTCGTTTATTCTGCAATATCAGCTGTAAAGCTAAAAGTATGACCTACATTTAAACTAACATGTCTGAATTATTGAATTCAATTATTGTATCCATTATTCAATTATTTGGTTGTGCAGTTAGTACTTAAGAACTGTTTAAAAATGTGTTTGTGAAATCTGAAGAAGCATGCCTGTGTAGCATGTGAAAGCGCTTATTTTATCTCACTTTGTTTTACTTCGACATTAAATACTGGTTTTATAACATTGTGGTGGTTGTGTCCAGTTTTGGTTTTGAACAACTATAATATCTTAATCATTATTAGAGAAATATATACATATATATATATACATTATATATATATATATATATATATATATATATATATATATATTTTTTTTTTTTTTTACAAGAATCAACTAAGCACTGCAATTTAGCCACAGAAAAAGGCAGTTCTCTAATTAAATGAATCTGCCTAAGATAAAGAGAAAGTACAGAAAAGGAGGAGAAGGCCCTCTAAGTTAAACAGGCCAACGGCAACCCTCTAACTCAAACGACCTTGCCAGGCAAATAGAGGGAAAAAATACCTCATGTTTACAGAGCTCACTAAGTAAAACGAGCTTAAATAAGATAACTAAAGGAAGCCCTCTAACTAAAACGAGCTTAGAAAAGTATAAACCTTAGCCAGGATAGGGAAGGGGAAAAGGCCCAGAGAAAGAAAAGTACAGTTTTGTACCTACCATAAATGTAGATGTTCGAGGATCCACATTGCTGCAGTCCTTACTATTGGGTAGTCCGCTGTCCAGTCGGCCCGAATACCAGAGTATATGGCTGACGTCGGTCAGGGCGCATTAGACTGACGTCAGTACGTCAGGGTACTAATGCGCATGACCGACGTCATATCCTCAGTCTTTTCTTGCCCCAGATGTCAGAAGACCCTAAAAAGACAAGGCCCAAAATACCTGCACCAAAATTATGTACAATATACACAAAAATATATACAAAAATATCAACATATAACCTCACCTACACAACCACCCCTAAACACAGAGGGGAAGGAGGGAGGTAAATTGGACTGCAGCAATGTGGATCCTCGAACATCTACATTTATGGTAGGTACAAAACTGTACTATGTTCTTCGTTCCACATTGCTGCAGTCCTTACTATTGGGTAGAATCCCAAAGCAGAGGTAAGGGAGGCTGGCAAATCATAAAGAAGTAGGAGCTGACAACATGCCCTGCAAAACAGCTGTGGCAAAACCAGCCCTAGACTTAGAGTAGATAGGAAGGTGATAATGCTTAGAGAAAGTATGCACTGAACTCCAAGTAGCTGCCTCCAAAATATCCTTAGTTGCCACCCCCTTAGAAATGCTGTTGAAGTGGCAGTAGCCCTAGTGGAATGAGGCCTAATCCCAGCTGGAATCTCCTTGCCATGATGGGAATAACAAAATGCAATGCAAAACCCAATCCACCTAGAAATAGTTTGTTTCGACACAGGCTTGCCCTCGAACTCAAAGCAAAAGAAACAAACAACTGCTGAGACTGCCTAAAATCCTTAGTCCTGCTCAAATAATAACGCAATTGCCTGTGTACATCTAAAGTGTGCAAAATCTTTTCCCCTTTTTTTTGGTGGTCTGCATAAAAAGTAGGCAAATGAATAGTTTGGTTTAAAGCCACACTAGAAACCACCTTAGGCATAAAGGAAGGATTAGTACGTAAAGATACCCTATCCTTATGGAAAATCAAAAAGGGCTCTACTGCCATAAGGGCCTGCAACTCAGACACCCTTCTTGCAGAAGTAATAGCCAACAGAAAAGCAGTCTTCCATGACAAGTATTTCAATTCAGCAGTGGCCGCAGGCTCAAAAGGTTGTAGAGTAAGTTTTTCCAACACAAAATTGAGATCCCAAGCAGGAGTAGGAGCTCTACGTGGGGGTCTTATATTCTTTGCCCCTCTAAGAAACTGCTTGAACAAAGGATGCGAAAACAATGGTGGGTCACAATCATAGTGAGCTGAAATTGCTGCAGCATGAATCTTAATGGAAGAGAAGGACAAACCTTTGTCCAATAACTCAGTAAGATATTGAAGAGCCACAGTCAAATTAGGCTCAGAAACCTCCAAATTCTTTGCTGTACTCCAAAATAAAAATCTCTTCCATTTTTCTGCGTACACTTTCCTTGTACTAGGTCTTCTAGCTTCCATAATCACATTTAAAACTTGTTGAGGAAGTTGAGACCTGCTGTGTTTCAACACAGAATATGCCAGGCTGTTAGATGGAGAGTGAAGCTTGACATTGAGCAGATGACCGTCCTTCTGAGATAACAGATGAGGAATCAAAGGTAAAGGCCATGGAGGCTTCCTTACCAGACTCCTTAGTAGTGGGTACCAGTGTTGCCGAGGCCAATCTGGAGCTATCAAAATCATCCTTGGCTTGTCTTGTCTGACTTTTAATAGCACCTTTGGAAGAAGAGGCAGAGGTGGAAAGGCATACACATGAAGGTTTTTCCAACTGAAAGACAGAGCATCCACTTTCCAAGCTGTGCGATGAAACCCCTTTGTGCAAAACTTTGGCAGCTGGTGGTTTAGTGGAGAAGCGAACAGATCTATGTCTGGAGTTCCCCATGACACTGTCAATTTCTGAAATACATGAAGATCCAGTTTCCACTCGTGGGGATCCATGATTTGTCTGCTTAACACATCTGCTAAGGAGTTCTGTGCTCCCGGCAGAAACCTTGCCTGAAGAGTTAGTTGCAAGCTTAGCGCAGTCTCCCATAAAATCATTGCTTGCCTGCATAGAGGATAAGAATGTGTTCCCCCTTGCTTGTTGATGTACCACATGACAGTTGTGTTGTCTGTTAGAATCAACACCTGCCCTGGAAGAAGTAACTCCTTGAAAGCCATTAATGCAAACTGGACTGCTAACATCTCCTTCATGTTGATATGTAGATGCTGTAGTCTGGCAGGCCACTTGTCTTGTATCCACTTTCCATTTAGATGAGCTCCCCAAGCAATGTCCGAGGCATCTGTCGTTAAAATCTGACTCACCTCTGGCCAGGTCACAGAGAGTCCCTTGTTTAGGTGACATTCCTGAGCCCACCACAAAAATTCTTTTTGAAGGCAAGGTATTATTTGAATGACAGTGTCCAAATCCTGGCAGTGCTGTGTCCATACATTTTTGAGATACCATTGTAGCTTCCTCATATGCAGTTTGGCATTGGGAAGCACCAGAATACAAGATGCCATGAACCCTAATGCTTGAAGGACTGTCCTTGCAGTCAGCACGGACTGATGAGATAGTTGATGGAAGTAAAGTGATAGACCTTTTGTTTGTCCGGGGTTAAAAAGGCCATCTGGGCTGCTGTATTCAGTCTCACACCCAGAAAGCACATGTCTTGAGAGGGTACTAGACTGGACTTTATTTCGTTCACAGAATACCCTAGGCATCTTAGCACTGCTATAACATATTCCAGATGCTGTAGAAGGTCTTCCTTTTCTTGAGCCAGAATCAGGCAGTCGTCCAAGTAAGGATAGATTTGAATTCCTTGTAGCCTGAAGTAAGCTATCACTGGAGCCAGAACCTTTGTGAATACTCTGGGCGCAGTAGATAAGCCAAAGGGCAATGCAGAGAACTGATAATGAGAATTTCCAGCTCGAAACCGCAGATACTTCCTGCAACTTAGCCTTATAGGCACATGAAGGTAAGCTTCCTTGAGATCTAAAGTTACCATCCAGTGATCTTTGCCCAGCAGAGGTAAAAGCTGTTGTAACGTCAACATCTTGAACTTGGGAATGTCCAGATAAGTGTTGAGGAGAGATAAATCCAAAATTGGTCTCCACGTGTTCCCCTTCTTTGGTACTAGGAACAGGCGAGAATAAAATCCTAGGCCCCTTTCTGATACAGGGACTGGCTGAATGGCCCCCATCTGGAGTAACTGAGAAATTTGCTTGTGAGCCTCTTTTCTTTGTGGAGGAGGAACGTCTGGCATGCCTTTGAAAGGGGCAATGTATGGAAATAAAACCTGTAACCGTGGTGAATGATATCCAACACCCATCTGTCTTGAGTAATTAAATCCCAATTTTCTTTGAAAAGAGACAGTCTTCCTCCCAAAGGAGCTGCCAGGGGAGAATCTACTGGCAGCTGAAAAGGCAGGTCATTGGGTCTGTTTACGAAAGGACTGACCCCTGCCCTCACCAGAAGTCTGAGCAGGTGAACTCCCTGTTCTAGGCCTAAAAGAACCTTGAGCTCTGCCCCTACCACGTCTAGACCTACCCCTAGACTGGGAATCATAAGCAGGATATGTCCACCCCTTAGCAGGCCAATTTCTACTAAACTTCGGTGGCTGCACCTGCAAAAATCTTTAACAGTTTGCATAGACTTAGCTTTGTCCTCCATTTTCTTTAAAACTGCTTCCACAGGCGAACCAAACAACACATCAGACTGTAAAGGAGCATCCAAAATCCTTGTCTTAACATGCTCAGCTAAATTCTGATCCCTCAACCAGGCATGCCTGCGAAGAACAGAACTAGTGGCAGCCACCCTCGAGGAGGCCTGTACAGCATCAAAACCACATTGCAAAGAATGCTTACCCACTTGTTCAGACACATGAACCAAATCCAGCAACTCTTTACACTCAATACCTTCCACCAAAGCATCCACCTTAGATTTCAATTGTGAAAGGAGATAATTTTGATATTTTAGCATGTGAAACTGACAATTCAACGCTCTCATGGCTAGAGTGGAAGAAGTATACACTTTCTTTCCCCACCTATCCAAAGCCCTTGCCTCTTTATCAGTGGGAACAGGATTTTTAACCACAGAGGCCTTAACACCTTTAGGCCCCTGAGAAACAGTTTCTGGGTCCGCCCTAGGACTCTTAAACAAATACTTATGAGCTTCGGGCACCCTATAGTACCTATCAGGTTTAACAGGAGCAGGAGGCAAAGAATCAGGGTTCAGGGAAGCCTCTGCAAAAACATCTTCCACCACATTCAACACAGGAGGTATAGCTAAGGGCCTATGCTGGGGTAAAACAAGAATTCCCTAAGCCTTTTCCTGGAATCAGAGTAATCCTGGCCTTCCCATTTAAAGTGCTCCCTCATGGAATGCAGAGTCTCTGAAAATGAGAAATCCTCAGGAGGAGAAGCTGTAGGAGTGGAATCATCCACATCAGAATCAGAATAAGGAGGATACTCCTGCAAATCTTCCGCAGAAGACTCAGAAGCCTCTGAACACTGTTCAAAACTATCAAACTCCGGGTCCACCCTAGGCCTCTTATCAGGAGGGGGCATAGAACCTCTAATCATAGTAATCAAATCTTCTGCCATTTTAAGCATATGTTTCTTAGGTACAGAACCCGAAATGCTAGGAGAAGCCCCCCCTGAAGCTGAACTTGGCCTACCTCTCAAAGAAGTTTTGGCAACAGAAGGAGAGGCTCTAACTACCTTGGGAAGAGAGGGAAGAACAGTTACCTGAGAAGCCCCCTCAGCCTGGCCTACCACCTGAGAAGGCACATCCTGTAACAGTAAAGTTTCTGCCTGAGACTCCATAGAAACTCCTGGCAAAACCTCTGGCTCCACTGAGCCTTCTAAAGAACCGATGTCCGGGACTGCCGGTTCATCAACCCTAGGCTTCGCTGTTTTGTCCTTGCGCTTCTTGGACGAAGCGGGCGTCGGAGCATCCGACGGCATTGTATAATTGCAACGCTTCCCAAACACTAACCTGGCACAGTCTAACCTCCTCTTAATAGTGCGTTTGTTAAACCTAGCACAAGAGCGGCATCCAACAACGTCGTGCTCAGGCCCTAAACAAGGTATACACAAGGTATGGTAATCCCTATGAGGTATCTGTTTCCCACAAGAAATACAGTTATTCACTTTTTCTGACATCCGGTTAAATACTGAGGCAAGAAAAAACCAAAATGTTCCAACGGGTACTTAGCCAACTCTGATTCGGTCTGAAACTCCGGTTTCGGAAATATTTCAGAACGCCAACCTGCACTCGCAAAACTGCTTCTGCATCGGACCATGCGGCAAAAAAGACTGAGGATATGACGTCGGTCATGCGCATTAGTACCCTGACGTACTGACGTCAGTCTAATGCGCCCTGACCGACGTCAGCCATATACTCTGGTATTCGGGCCGACTGGACAGCGGACTACCCAATAGTAAGGACTGCAGCAATGTGGAACGAAGAACATCGATGGCCAACAGCAACCAATCAACAGAAGGAAACAGACTAACTAAGCTCAAATAAACGTACTAAACACTAGAAAGTATTTTTTAACTATAGTTATTCAAAAAGCAAGGAAAGAAAATTTCCACTTAGCCAGAGCCACAATGGAAGCACCTGATCTTGTTTAGTGGCAAACATGATCTGGGGAACTTTCCAAGAGCATTATCAGATAGGGTTTAGCCATGAGCTAGTGGAAGACCTCAAGCTTTTTATTAGGCTGAGTCGGAACCGAACCCAACCAGTAAAGAATGAAGGCAAGATAGGACAACATCACATTGTATATTATGCGACTGTCACACAAAGTGACATAACAATGGAGAAGATGTGTTTATGATATAAGCATCCTGATATGAACAATGGAGAGGACATCTACCAGGGTGTTATATACACAATAAGGGTTAGATGCATATTGTCAAGATGTGCAAAATGAGTTGTCTGAATATGAATGTAATGTCAGGGTAGGTCTCCACCAAGTGGGACACATAGTTACAGGCTCATGGACAACAATAAACAGAAGCATGCACAATCATGAACAATATCAGAATAATACCACCAGTAATCCACTGTATATGACATAACATATGCGATTGTGAGTGATCATAGACAGAGCTGCACAAACACACTTGTACAACTATTATGAGATGTCAGCAATCTATGAGGGCAATTAAGTACACCTTCCTGAAACTAACATCTTCTGGTGGTGTTAGGGACAGTGTTATACTGTATGTAACATTATAATCAATCCAAGCTGGTTGACAGGTGCGCATGCCATATATATGGCACAATCCACACGGTCACAAATGTAACCCATGCCATCAGTGCTGTTAAATAGCTATGTATGTACTGTATGCATCACTGGAACAGGTATCACACATGCATCTGGAATAACACCTTAATGGGGGTTCTGCATCATCAGACAGTAATGTTTATGCAACAAAAACAATACCTAGGTATGGACAATAAGATGTGTGGAAGCTCACTGTGGCAAACGTGGTACTCTTGAGTTACACATTCCTGGAAGATATGTATGGAGGTACATGAAGAAGGGTGCATTGTACTCAGTTACTGGTATGATGAAGGCTGAGAACTATGGAAGGATTATGGCCTTTGATGTGGATGTACTGCACATAAAAACCACAAGCTGCAGCGAAAGTATAATAAAACCACCAGATACGTTGAGAAAAACCACTTTATATAAATAACGACAGCATGTTTGTAATAAGTATTGAGGAAGGACTTTACCCGAAAGCTTTGCTGTCGTTATTTATATAAAGTGTTTTTTCTCAACGTATCTGTGGTTCATGTACTGCACATACTCAGGAGTTGTGTTACACACAAAGGAGTAGTCACCACTGTGGGCACATGCTGGTGAACATACCGCATGCCATCTCCCTCAGTACACAGGTCACATCCCACTTCATATGCTCATAGGGGTGTGATGTCTGCATTATCACTAGGTTGTGCATTTGTTTTCATAACATAAGAAATCCCCCCATGTTTTTGTTTCATCTCATGTGTCTTCATGGTTGTGGCAGCAATCTTTGGTATGTGTTGATGCTGCCTGTATTATACTAATATTGGTTTCCTATCAAAAGATTGAAAGTCATATGGTTGATGTTCATTTGGTCAAAATCATTACATCTAAAGTTCATAATATCGAATTCATAACGTCGATGTTCAAATGGTCGACAGACACATGCAGATAACACTAGTGTTTATGCAGGGGGGCTGTGCCCCCACACCCCCCGCTACTTATGTATTACAACTCCGAGGTCGCACAACAGTGCTGACAAGGGAAATCCTTACCTGTTGTCAACATAATGTCGACCAAATGAACAACTTAATATTTATGTGTCGACCATATCTGTTGACCATATGAACTTCAATCTTTTGATAGTAAACCACTAATATCACAGTACAAGTCTGACTTGAAGTGTGTCAGACAACACTTTATAAGTGATGACATCAGGAGTGCCTAGTGAGGAGAAGACGGTAATAGTGTCTGACATGCTGGTGTAAAATGGTCTCTGTAATGTCAAGCTTACACACACACACACACACACACACACACACACACACACACACACACACACACACAACCCCTACCTATCTAAATAGACCAACTAGAGACTTCTGTATTTAACGCAAGCTCCACAACCCAAGTTTGAACTGGAGTGAGTCAGACAACAGTTTATAGGTGATGACATCAGCAGTGTCTGGTGAAGAGAAGATGGTACTAGCAGTGTACCATGTGCTGGTGTAAAATGCTCTCTATCAAGCAAATGCACAAACACAGACAGAGAGACGCAATCTAGTCCTTACCTGCAGGAGTCTCCCCTTACTCCACTGGCTGTTGGAGTGCCTGATGTCTCCTCCTAAGGACCATTAAGAGAGAGCAGCCTCTCCATCTGGCATAGGCATGCACCAATGGTGCTGTGCACTACCCTACACACAAACCCTGGCATGTCCTGGCAGGTGATAAAATCCCCACCTCTGCCAGTACTCCTGAAGGTACCACAGCACCAGTTGCCTGGGTAGTGCTACCTGAGGGTGCAGGTAGTGCACAGGCATCAGAGGCAGTGCTGGCAGGTTGGGTCCCAAATGTGCTAGGAGTCAATGCACGAACCGGTAAAGCAGAGGCAGGCTGAGCCACTGGGGCTGGCCTACCTCCCTGCCTGTAAAGCATTTAGAAATTTGTTTTAAGATGGATGACATGGAAATGTTTTAATGACACATGAAAAAAAGATAAAGGTTGGTGTGAGAGGAAAAAAAACAGATAAAATTAGTATCATCATATGTCAAATCCAATGCATTATTACAACAGTGAAAGTATTGTATCTGAAATTTTACATTTAAGTAAGCTTCTTAACAACTAAACCTTATGATTAAGGATTTCTCAATGCTGTTCTTGCAATGTGCAGATATTGCACATATGCTTGGTCCACTTATACAGATTACCTTAACAGTGGGGCATTTATGCCACTTGTGTAGAAATTAATTTATGTAATATTTTTAAAGGATTGTGCGACCTTATATTTGGTTACTTGTGGTATTTTAACCCAGAACTTCTGACTACAGTCTTACTCTTGACTGCTACAGTTGGTTTGAGCTACAGACTGAAGCATGCACACTTTCTTTTAGAGTTAGGATATGCATGCCTACCATGCTACAACTGTATAGATAAGAAAGTTTTAATTTAAAACTATGATAATACTTCTCTTGTTCTGCATATATACCCCTTGCTTCACTCAGTCTCTATAGATGCTCAGGATGGGCTTCCCTAGTCACAGTCATTTTTGTATTAGCTGTGGAATGAAGAGAAGAGAACAGAAGGGCATTATGCATACCAGTCTTGCTTATATGTAGTTTTTTATCTACTATAAATTCTCTTTATTAGCATACTTACACAGCTGTGGGATGTTACTAGTTCTGAACTCATCCATACAGTGGTTGAGTGTATCCATCTTGTGCCTTTTTAGGTCATTAAAGTGAAGCCTACACTGTTCTCCAGTGTGTGGAATGCCAGTTGCACTAGAGGCAGCCTTGGCCAGACTATTCCAAGCCTCAGACCTGTACCGGGAGCCGGTATAGTGCCCATGCAAATGTCTTCAGCTGCAGCACTTTACAAGGAGTCCAATAAATACTCTGGACTCCTCAACACTCTGATTCTGCGTGTTAAATTGGGCACCTATCCTTCTACCACCAGACATGTCTAATGAGAGAGAACAGCAACAATGATTTTAAGCCAATACCTGTTATTGCATTTACTGGTAGTGTACAAACCTGAACAATGATGCCAACCACATTTGCATAACATTAAGAAGAGAGCAACAGTGCCAAACAGAGAAGAAAATAGCTTTTTAAATAGAAAGGTCAATATGACAGTTGTCAATAGTTTGAGGGGTTGTTTGCTGCTGGAACTGTTAGGTGATTTCACTTTGCAGATGAACTGGGTGCATACATTTCATGACCTTACACATTTTTGGTTTGGCTTTATACGGTGATAAAACTGATTTTTAGAATGTGGGATTAGAACCTATGCACAAGCAACAAAGCATTTTCTTCTGAAGAGGTGATTTTCCATCTTTGAAACAGAAGAAGAAGTGCCTCTCAAACACAGTCATGAATTACATATTATATACACATGACAAGTTGAGGGGTTAACCATGTATGTGCATCACCTGACAAGGTGCTGGTTTATACTTTTATGTGTGTGTAAGCCAGATAGCACAATTATAATTACAGAAACATAGTAGCATGTATACCCTTAGTCATACATAAAATTCATATGAGCTTCACTGCTATACATACTTACTGTTATCTTTATTTTTAATTATGTTTAACTTTTTTATGTGGCATTTAATATAAAGTGAAATGGAACAGTAAAAATATTTGGAACTTCCTGCATTAGAACCCAGGACCATCTGTATGGCAGCCCTGCACTTACACCTGCTGCCACAGGAATAGTTAAGCAGCAGTTAGATATTTTCCTATTCATTATTAACTTCTGTGTGATAACCATGTGTACCATGCTTGAGCAGTGACAAAGGAATTGATAGAACATTTCCATTTTGAAATTGTTATCTGTCTGCCTTTTCTCTGCAGGTGTTGGGAAGGTTACTAACCACTGAGCAACATTGTTAAGTGGTGCTGCATGATGGAAAGCAGAAACTACAACAATGTATCTTTTTTGAAATTGAAAATGTCTCCATCCTGTTTGCTTCAGTGTAGGCCATTACTCCAAATTTGCACAATGGGAAGCATAGCATAAACAAGACAAGCAAAGCTAAACTTGTTGCCCATCATCCTCCTAAGACCATCCACCTTTGGAAGTGGGGAGTCATCTGCATATGGTTAAGCCAAACATTTTTGTTTCAGTACTGGTAAGCAGTTCAAAGAAATATTTATTTTATCTGTATCTGTGATGTGGGTATCAGGACTGTGTTGGTAGTGCTGTACTGTCTATAATAGTGACATCACTGTTAGTTTATTAGCATATATTGAAGTGTAGTAGTGTAGCTAATAATTCCTTTCCTGGGTTTGTTGCTTATTATCACAGGTGGTCCTGACAGTGGAAGTGTAGGACTCTTACCACCTGATGTCAGAGCATTGGCAGACTCTGATGATAATGGTGAGCAAACAGAGGCATAGTCAGGGGGTGCAGAAGTTGAATCTGACACTGAGGCTGGCATTCAGCCATCCACTGTAATTCCAACGGACACAGCTAGTAGGCCTACACCAAACCATTCCAGTGAGCCATCAGCTACTGGACAGATGGAGGGGTGAGACACTTGATCAGGGTAATGCGGTTACTGCAGCTTCAGTGCCTGTTAACTCTGGCCATAGCCAAAGTGTGGGTGAGGTGCCATGCAGGAAGGTTGTTAGACATGCTCAGAGGGAAAAAAAAAAAAAAAAAGAGTAAAATCCCACGATTGGAGGAACTCCCTGGTCAGCCTCAGTAAGAAGCTGAGATCCCTCATAAAATCCTCCAAAACTAGTTATGAAAACAAAATTGCCACTGATTCTAAAGACAACCACAAAGCATTCTATAGCTATGTTAAAAATCTCAATGGCAACACTCAGATCTGCTCTGAGTTACAGCACAATGACACTAAATATACAGAACCAACTGATATTGCCAACATCCTGGCAGATAGGTTCAGTGCTAACTTTACCCACCTCTCACCCCCTAAAGGGCCCATCTTTATACCGGAAGAATGCAAAGTTCCTGTAATCATGGCTGCACAGGTAAAAACTTCACTCTCCAAAGCCAAGAACACAGCATCCATGAGACCTGACAACATCCCAGGCTGCCTTCTACATGAACTACAGAATGAACTGGCACCACACCTAAGTACCATGTTCAATCATAGCCTAACCTCAGGCTTTGTGTCCATTGAATGGCACACCGTGACAGTTATCCCACTCCACAAAGGGGGGGGCCACAACAGACCCCAGGAACTACCGCCCCATTAGCCTGACAAGCCTCATCTGCAAGGCCATGGAACGTATCATCATGGAACTCATAAACAAAGACATTGGAGATCTCCAAACCCTGGACCCCACACAGTTTCGGTTTGTAAAAGGCAGATCATGTCTTCTAAACCTGATAGACTTCTTTGAAGTAGTCACCAAGGCCATGGATGAGGGTAAAGTGGTTCACACAGCCTATCTAGATCTCGCCAAGGCATTCAACACCATCCCCCACTCTGGAATTATAGATAAACTCACTAAACTAGGTATAAATCCCTATGTCACAAGATGGGTTGCCAACTGGCTTACTGAAAGAACCCACACTGTGAAAGTAGCAGACTCCAAATCAGACTTCAGACCAGTGACAAGTGGAGTAACACAGGGTTCAGTCCTGGGTCCTCTCCTGTTTGGTATCTATGTCTCTGAAGTACAGGCTAACACAGAAGGTCTTTGGCTAACTAAATTTGCAGATGACTGCAAACTAGGAGCCGTAACTGAAACTCCTAACGATGTGGACATCCTACAAAAGGGCCTCACTGAGACAGATGCCTGGTGTCAAAGACATGGTCTCAAGCTCAATGCCAAAAAGTGCATTGTCATCCCCTTTGGTAAAAATTCTGTACCCATGAACTACCACATAGGCGGTAGTCTACTTAACACCAAAAGTGTGATGAGACCTTGGGACACAGGTGGACAGTAGTCTCTCCTTTGATAATCACATCGCCAAAGTGGTCAGGAAATCCTTCTACATGGCACACCTCATCACAAAAGGTTTCTCATCCAGAAAAAAAGAGGTCATTGTTCCCCTCTACTCATCACTCATTAGACCAATTATAGAGTACAACGCCCCTTTTGGTATGTACCTCACAAGACATCTACAACAACCGAAAGGCCGCAAAAATACCTCACAAAGAGGATTACTGGCCTCAAACAGATGCCTTACGCAGACCGTCTCAAAAAACTCCAGCTTTACTCTGTCGCATATCGCCTACTCAGAGGCGATCTCTGCCTAACATACAAAGCTATGTCAAACCCAGAGCTGTTGGACATGCTCCACTTAAAGAAATCCCAATCCCTCCAAGCTACACGCTCTAGGGACCTAAACCTTGTCACCACAATAAACAGAACATGCTGGAGGGATAGATTCCTGTCCCAGAGACTTCCCATGCTCTGGAACAGACAACCTATCTATGTCAAACAGAGCTCCTCATTAACACTCTTCAAGAAAATTCTTGATGATTGGATGGGTAATAGGAAATTCACCCCGGGGATCACTTCTTTGGTTCTGCTTCACAGGGGCACAGGAAAATAATTTTCTTGGGTGGCAAAAGCCAGGGTACATTTTTGGCTAGGCTTGTATAGGCCCTAGGGCCAATAGCCTAGTACCTACCTATGAAACCTATGGAAGCCTGCTGACCATCCTCCACCTGATCCAGGAGTGTTTTTACTTGCCACTCGACATATGTTTAGGACCATATTGGAGACACAGGCATGTTCCAATAGGGCCTCCAAGGAAATGCTTAGGGTTGCAGATGTGGCACAGGCTGACATGTGTGACTGCCTCCACCATGTTGCCGATTCAATGGATCGGATGAATGACACCTTGGAATGGGTGATGTCTGTGATGGTACATCTCCTGGGAGGGGGATGGCAGCCATATGGGAGTAGGTCAACTACATCATCTGATATTAGACGTCGCAGCCGTGCCAAATCATGCTCCCATAGTGGCACTACTTCCACTGCTCTGTCAGTGGTAGAGGTGACCACACCCAGACATAGCCAACCATGGGGTCATGGTCCTGGGCATACTCATGAGTACAGCTCTTCCACAGACATCTGTCATATTCAGGTAGCATCAGTACATTTGACCGTGGGCATGGACATGCCAATGCAACTCCTGGCAGAGCCAGTTCTTGTGGCTGAGTACAACTGAGATGAACTGCCACCTCTACCATGCACGGCTCACACCTGTCCAACATACTAAGATGCAGAGCTAGCAGAGAACTTAGCTATAGTCTTGCAGATATTCACGCACCAATTTCACCTGGAGCACCTACACAGACCCACAACAGTTACATGGTTCATTCGTGAGGCTTAAGGCTCATTTTGTCTCAGTGGCCATTTGATACTTCTTCCAAATGTCTGCCCATTTCTGCTTCTTACTCCCAAACACTCACTTACCTTTTGTGTCAGCCTAAACTTCCTGCAACCCCCCCCCCCCCACAACACCCTGTGCAAGTGATAACTGTGCCATATCTTTGTTTTCTATATTTTGGATTCAGGGATACATAAGCTTTTTGTCTGATGTTCAGTGTGCACAGCTGACTTGGTGCTTAGTATATCTGTGTTTGTGATGTTGTTTTGCCAATTGTACTGCTTTCCTCTAGGTTTTTGTAATGTGTACTTGCCTCCTACAGCAGTAAAGCTGGATCAAGCCATAAATAAAAATGGGACAAAGGCTGAACAATAGGGAGACTTTTTAAATATTTTGGTCTTACAAGGTTAGGCAATTGATAGAATCAAACAGTTTTTGCATCACTATCTTTAAGATTTTTCTGAGGGATATGAAGTCTGAAACTGAAATGTGTATCATTAATTTAAAACCTCTCTTTAATGATTTGCCAGTATAAAAGTATGAGGCCAAACCAAAGACATTTGGTGACCATCAGTAATTTTGAGATCTGAATGTACAAATCTTTGACGGATAAGGCCTATTATTTGACAGAGGACAATTTTCTTGGGTGGTGAAAGCCAGGGAACCTTTTTGGCTAGGCTTATATAGGCCCCAGGGCTAATAGCCTAGCACCTATTTATAATCCTATGTATTCAAATAACTTACTGCTGCAACATGTTGAAGTCAGTGTTGTATAAATCACCCACCTTTTACTAACTTGCATTACCAAGTAACAATATGCAAAGATCTGACATTCATTTGTATTATTACATGTTTTTTTTTTTAATATTTCAGGTTCGGCACTTACCATGTAAATCTGGCAGTCACTACAGTTTTAGTTCAGGGCTGAGTATGTCTGATGCTAAAAGTACACAGCCGTTACATGGGTAGGGTAAAGGTTGTGAGCGTTGCTTGTCATCAATGTTACTGTATGTATGTATATGTGTGTAGGATGAAGGATTTAGTCCCTCATGTGGTGAGTGAGTGTGCTGTGTGTTGCCTCTTAGCCAATGCAAAGGCATATTGAGCATGCCTACATCTGCCTACACTCAAAGCAGCTGCTGCTTCCCCTTCTGATTCCTCACCTGTGTGTGTTTGTGGTGACGGTGCCATTGGTGGTGGGATGTGTGACCCTTCCACTTGCTGATCCTGCTGAAGCTGTTTACTCAGGATGATGTTGTGTAGCATGGCACAGACAGTGAAGATATTAGTGCATGTACATAGATTATACTGCAGGGTGGGCATCCCCAGATGTATCTAGGCACTGTAACCAAGACTTCAGCAGCCCAAACACATGATCCATAATATTTTTGGTTTGAGCGTATTCCTCATTATAGCATTCTTCAGTTGGTGTGTATGCATTTCTGATGGGTGTCATCAGCTATGGTTCCAGTGCATAACCTGCATCTCCCAGTAAATGACCTTGTAGGATATCACCCATAGTAAACATCTCATACAGTTGGGAGCCAGATATGTGAGTCATGGTAACTGTTTGGGTTAACAGCACACATATTCTAGATGATTCCCTTCGTAATACCCACAACTTGGCAGTTAATGGAGTGGACGTCCTTTCTATTTATGTACACCCTTCCCTGTTTCCTGGGTGTTTTGATTTCTATATGTGCACAGTCTATGGCAACCAGTACTTCAGGGTAGTGTGCTATAGGGTGGAACTCCTGCATATTTCTGACCCTATCCTCTGAAGTACAGGGAAAATATATGCAATCACTGGCATATTAGAGCATAGTATTCAGGAAATGATGGAGGATCCTTGATACTGATGCCTGTGATAACCCCAGCATGTCCCCTGTTGGTCTCTGAAAGGTTCATGTACCTAATGGTACTGGTTGCCCTCGGTTTGCGCTTGGTCTTAGTTGAGGCTGGCAGAGTTTGCAGAGTTCCTGTAGTGTCTCTCTATCCACCCTGTAGTGCTTTACAATTTCCACTGCATGTAAATTGTGATAAGTTAAATAGGGTCTAAAAACTGTTCTTGGCCATGGTCTGTTAGCAGCAGCAGCACAGATTTCAGCCTGTTGCACATACACATAAATAAAAGCAACAGCAGCCCCCTAACATTCTTTCTGTGTAGACTCCTTTCCATGGCTGTATTCCAATAGGTTTTGGAATTCACAGGGAAAACTAGCACTAAGTATAAACGGTTGCTTAATAGCTTGTTGAGTAGCTCCTCCATCTTGGATTGGTTGATTAGCATAAAATTCAGCTGCTTATGCTGTCATTAGCATGCCACAGTGTTTACCATGTTTGCATGGCTCTATACCCCATGTAGAACAACTTATTAAATCCAAAATGGTGCACTACCTTGTGTGTGTCATGCCACAATACACACATGGACTTAGTGGATTGTGTAGGCTTTACTGAGCATGCACCATAACATGGGTTTCATGACTCTGCCTTCCAACTGCAAAATAGAATTTACAAAGTTTTTATAGGCAGCAGATACACAATTTGAACCCTTTGCTAAAGGTATTTCAGTAAACAAAGCAACAACCCTTGCTGATTCTTCAACTCTTAAATGACTTGGATTAACAGAAAGCCTCAGTAGCTCACCAAGTAGCAATCTCACGTCTGTTGATGGAAAATTTAAAGGCTGTGGCATTTAATACTCCACCAGGTACTTGGATTAATTTTCCAATATTAACATAGCAGATGAGACATCTAACTAAAGCCCCATATGCCTCAACTGTTGGTCATTGTTGTGTCTTTTGGCTTTTCCCGGTTAGGGGTCGCCACAGCGGAACTCCGGTCCGCTAATGATTGGCAGTAGATTTTTAAGTGCTGGCTTGCCAGGTCTAACGCACAACCTTCAATGAAGGAACGCCCATTCACGCATGTTGCCACACAGAAGACGCTCTAACTGAGAATCGAACGGGCAACGTCTAACTGTGAGGCGACAACGGTACCGCAGCACCACAAAGATCCCATGACACTTATCGAAAAAAAAGAGAGAGAGTTGTTCCCTGGTGTCCTGGCCACATTTCCCCTTGTCAATAAGACAACCACCTCAGGTTTCAACAGAAAAGAAGTTATTGGCCTAGTTGAGACTACCTCAATCAACAAAGCGTAAGTAACCAAATAAATAAATTAATGAAGTTCCTCTAACTAGAAGTCCTCAAACAAGATTTCAAGCGGCTTTGAACTGTAGAAGATACCCTTCATGTTTTCACTACTACATACTTCTGAAGAGTAAGAACAACCTGCTGCTAAGTAAGGCATCATGATGTGACCTAGCCAGAAGCTGCATGCAGGAGACTCTGCAATAGCAGAAGTAAATAAGCATGGTTTAGTTCCATTGCCAATCTCCAACACATTCTCATAATGGCAAATTGTACTTGCATACCACTTTAGACATTTTTTACATATTGCACTTTTCTAAAATGACAAATACAATTTAAATGTTTCATTCTATCTTGATTTAATGCAACTTCAGTACAACAATGTATTTTTCATTTAAAAAGGACAACAACATTTTCCAGGACTATTACAGTTCTTCTCTCAGGCAAGATTCTTCTTGAGGAACAAGTTGATGCATTTGGAAAAAGGCATTGGAAAGAACTAGTCAACAAAACACATGGAATAACAGTTAACTTTGATAAAATGTCACATGTAATACATCAGACTGGATGGAATACTCAAAGGAGAAAAGTACTTGACAGACCTTGAAGCATGGCTGGATAGCTCCCTTACATTAGATCATCCTATTGCAAAAGTGATGAGGAAAACATTTTACCTCTCACAGCTCACAGCAACGGGTATAAAATACCTGAACTACAAAGAAAGACTGGAGGCTTTTTTCTTATACTCAGTTTTATACAGACTCCTTGGAGGGAACTATGTCTTGCTTATAGGGTGGGTTATAATGGATCTAGTAGTCCAAGAAAGTACAGTTGAATAAGTCCTACTTACCTACAACAGTACATGTTTGAATTCCTGACTGCCTCAGAGGCATTCTGAGTTACCTTCCAAGGTAACCTAGTATTAGCCAGCTTTCAAAAGCTCAGACGGCCTCACCCTTCTGTGACAGCTGACTGGCTGAGCATATCCTGAGAGGGAAGCCTTCAGCTGTCTCAGGAAATGGGTATTCGCTTTTTTTTTCGCTTACACAATAAAAGAGAGGAAAGTACAAGAAGCTAAAACCATCTAGCAAGACTAAATTTGTACACAATCAAAATACCATATAAAAACCAAATCCAACAAGAAAAATATCAAAGAGGTTGAAACCCACTTAAATCTATGCACAGTCTGGGGGATGGCGGGTGGGTGATTCTACTTAGGAAGTGAGGAATTTAAACGTCTACTGTTACAGGTGAGTAGGACTTGCACAACTGTTCTATGTTCATTATTCGCACTGCCTCAGTAGCATTTTGGATAGATTCCCAAAGCTTACCCTACCTGGTGGGTGGAAGATAAGGATCCAGGAGCTCCTGGAGAATGGTCCTAACAAAGCCTACACAACACCATGAAAAGGAATCCAGTTTGTAATGCTTTATGAAGGTATGAACAGAGGACAAGGTTGCTGCCTCTAGAATGGTTCTAGAGTCTACCCCTTTCCAATATGCAAACAAAGAAGATTGGTCCTAGTTAGGTAAGCATTAATATCGCCTGTAAAAGATTTACCAAGGTGAGGGTAACAGAAAACAATAGCAGAAGAAAAAAAAACATTGAAATTAAAGACAAGCACTGACCTTTCTTAGCCTCAGCCATGAGACAAAACAGCTGATTAGCATCCCTAAAGGGTTTTATTCTGTCAAGGCTATACCTGAACTGCCTATGCACATACAAAGTATAAAGAATTTTTTCTCACTTTTTTTTTTGGCTCAGGATAAAACACTGGGATACTGATGACTTGATTCAAGTTAAATTCAGAAACAGCTTTAGACATGGATGATGTATTAGTGTACAACACAACCCTGGCCTTGTGAAAAATCACATAGGGCTGGCCAACCATGAGAGCTTGCAGCTTCGAGACTCACCTTGCACATATCAGAGCAATGACTAAATACTCTTGCAAGTAAAGAACTACAAATCAGCCTGAGAAGTAGGTTCAAAGAGAGGTAAGGCCAACATTTAAAGAACAAAGCTGAGATCCCAGGGAGGAGGAATTTACTTTTGAGGGTGTCTCCTGTGCAACAATCATTTCCTGTGGTTTTACCACAGAAAGATATGAAAGAGAGGTGATCCATAGGCAGACGAGCTGTGATGGTGGCATGATGTACTTTAATAAAAGCATATGACAAACCATCTATAAGTAGCTTACACTAATACTTAAAAACAAGAGGGATCAAAACCCTTTCAAGACCTCTGGTACTGGCTAGGCACCACCAAGAAAATCCCTTTCGCATGTAAAATTTTCTAGTTGTAGGTTCTCTTGTCTCTTTAAATGCCTGCTGTACATCCTCATGGATGAAGTGCCTAAAGGGTATCAAAATAGAATAATCCAAGCTTCAATTGCTCTAAGCTGGGGTATACTGTTTACCCCTGATGCTGTGTGAGCAGATCTAGTCTGTGAGGAAGCTTGTGGTAATTGCCCTTGGCCAATTTCATTAAAAGAGCAAATCAACTTTGCCTGTGCCAAAAGGGGGTTACCATAATTCATCCATCCATTCATAACCCATTTTTCCCATTTTGGCAGATGTATTCAGGGTGTCACTTCAAAAGTGCCCAATCCACCTACCGCATGTCTTTGTAAGCTGGGAGGAAACCGAAGCACCTAGAGGAAATTCACGTGAACACGGGGAGGATGTGATCTTTCTTAATTCTTTCTGAATCTTTAGAAGTATCTTAGGAATCATTGGAAAGGTTGAAAATGCATACAGGAACACTCCCAGTTATGAGAATGATGGCACAACTGTCTTCCATGCATGGCTGCAAAGATAAAATGAACAGAATTTTTTCAGCTGCCTGTTTTGAAAGGAAGTGAACAGATCTACTTGTGCTGTTCCCCACATCCGATTCAAGTCCTGGAAGACCTCTGTATGGAGCTTCCACTTATGAGAGCTCTGTCTAGTATCAGCTTGGTCTATCTGCCACTATATTTTGCAATGACAAAATGTATGAAGCCTGAAGAGTCAAGGATGCTTTAGAGCCAGCTCAAAGCCATCACTGCCAACTGACAAAGACGGTATGATCTTTTACTCCCTTGCTTGTTCAGGTACCATATCATAGTAGTACTGTCTGTAACCACTAAAAGGGGGACTCAGAGTCCATGAAGAGCTTTTAAGGTATGAATCCACTGCCAAGAATTATTTTACATTTATGTGCTTTTGCGTGCCCTGAGGATCCCACAAGCCTTGTACTTGAACTCTCAAGGACACCAATCTCCACACAAAATCTGATGAGTCTACCTGGACAGATTAGATTAAGGTCTGAAGACAGAAAGGGAGTCCTGGATTCAGAGACCTCCAGTATTGCATTTCCTATTTCACAAATCCCAGTACTAGTACCTGGAAATCCAAAGGATGAAGGAGCTCTAACTAGCAATTCAAGTAGCACTGAATTTTTCTGATGTACTCTGGCTAGTGGTATCATGAAGATCATTGATGTCATGAGGTGTAGACTTTTGAGGAGCTCTCTTGCTGAGGCCACATCTAGAAGACAGAAATCCACAAAAATGCATGATAAGTCATACCTTTGTCTTTTGTCAGAGGGCCATCCTTTTTACAGTGTCGCCAACACCACCAGGAAAACAATTCACTGACAGCATGAGAGGAAGGACTTTTGAAGGTTCAGTTTGAAGTTCAGGCATTTTTTTCAATAAGCAAACACTGGGGCCGTACACATTGTAAACACTCAAGGTGCAGCAGATACCCAAAAGGGTAATGCAGAAAACTGATGATGTAAGCCAGACACAGCAAATCCAAAAAAAAAGCCATGAAACTGGGAGCAAGTAGGAATATGATAATAAGCTTCTTGAGATCTAGAGTCACCATGAAACAATGGTCTGGAAGCAACACTAGGATTGACTTTAAGGTGAACATTTTGAATTTCAGAACTTTTACAAAGGTGTTTAGAAAGGACATATTTGTGATGGGTCCCCAGGAGTCATCCGGTTTTGGTATCAAAAAGATTCTACAGTAAAATCATTTGCCTTTGTGTACTGCAGGCACTGATTCTATGACCTACACTTTTATCATGTGATGGATCACTGGAGGAAAATGCTCTTTCTGTTTTGCTGGGCGTGGGGGAATTCCCCTGAAAGGGGGAGGATTTACTATCCACTGCCAACTGTAACCTCTATGAATTATTCTCAGAAGCCATTTATCTGAGGCTATTAGTAGCCAGGCTGTAGGGTTGAAAGACAACCTGGGAGAAGGAGGAAGAGAAATAAGGGCAGCGGTAGAGGTGCTCAGTTATTCATCACAGCCATTCCTTTGCAGGAAGTTGATCCTTTTTCAGAAAAGAATCTCCTATTGTTTGGTTTTGAAGAATTATCCTTCTCCTATTTCCTTTTGGATCCCTGACTTTTGTTTGGCTGTGATTTTTGCTTGTCCTGCCCCTTGAAGGAAGATGTCTTGTTTGCGGAGAACTTAGGAACATGAAATATCCTAGAAACCCCTTGCATTAATTTATCTCTACCAACCCACTCGGGTGAGAATCTGTGTAACAGAGGGATGAAAAGCCAAATGAGAACTTAAAAGTGTATTCACAATTTCAGCTTTTAAATCATCAGAGAAGTTCTGATTACACAACCAAGCATACCATCTCAATACAACAGAAGCAGCAGCATTTCTCAGGACTGTATCTGCACATTAAAACACACCTCTCAAGGCATGCTTTGAAACCTGATATAAATTAGAAACAGTTTCATTCAAATAGGACTTTTGCTCTGCAGGTAAGGATGCAGCAAAAGCATCCAAACTGCACGCACACTGTAAAATAAATGATAACACATAGCCATAATAATTTAACATTATAAAGGCTAAATTACTAGAAAAGACATCCTTTTGCACATAAAATCTAACCATTTCCTTCTTTATCAGGAGGCAATGAATTAGATAAGCCAGGGACTTTTTACTTCAGCTGGCAGCTGGGAAAACTGCAGTTGGTCAGCAGTCAAATGAGAAAAGAGACCTGTTATATCAGAGGAGACTATATATTTCTCTCTGAGCCTTTTTAGGGACTGCTGGCATAGATAGCAGTATCCTGCAGGCAGCTTTATAAACATCTTTAAAGGCCAGTAAGGGAAGGGGAGAGGAAGCCATAACATTGGGCATACAGCCCTCTATAAGGTTATATACCTTTGGTCTAGCTTTGGGGTAATTCTTGGCTGCTAGATTTACTGATATGTTTGCTTGGGAGTAATCACATAAGGAAAAGTGAACACTTGTTTTGACTAAAGGTCAGGTTTGCTTTCTGAAGACTCAGTGTAACTAGACTCATTGTCAAGTAGGAAATCACCATTGCCCCCATCAGATTACTCATCATTCTTTGAAACAGCAGAAAGGTCTCTAGCCAGACTAGCTGTAGAGCCATATATGGGAACACAACAACCAGAAATAGCCTTTTGCAGAACGCTCTTAGCCAAGGAAACCACAAGCTTTATAAACAGCTATAATCTGATTATCAGTTATATGATGAAACATCTTCTGAACTTCACTACTAGATAAAATATCTGGGGACACAGTGTAATTTCTGGCAAGGGGCCTCTTACTCTGGCATCTAAATGGTTTGTTTCTGCCACACCTGCTCTAGGTACTGGAACAGCCCCATAAGATGTGTCTAACTCTTGTTCTATAATGGCTGGCAAACTTACACTAGAGAGATGCAACAAATGGTAAGTGGTCTGCAGATCAAGCAGTGGCCCAGACAGAATCCCTAACTGATAGATATTTGTATTTATTTTTGTTTGTTTTTTCCTTTTTAGGTGCAACTGGAACACTGGAATTGATGCATCACAATAACCACCTAAGTTTCTAGTAACAAGTATGTCTCCACACAACTAAACTCTGCCAAACTGTGCTATTGTCACAAAAAACAGCTTGAAATGTGTTCAGAATTCTTTCTTTTGCAAATTAAAGTATTTCCAGTACACAAAATCCAAACACCAAAGCACTGATTTGCCAAGCTAGTGTTAAAGTTAAAATGCCATTAAATAATGTTTAACAGCAATTTAAACTTAATTTTCTTGTCAGAAATACTAAAATCTCCACAGTACAGTCAAATAACTTCATTCATGGTAAAATCACAATCAGATGTTAAAAACAAACAGAACAGAGTCATACATATTGTAAATAATCTTTACATGCTGAAGCAAATTGAACTTATGTAAAATTTTCCTGTCAAAAGATTAAATTAAAACAGAGTAACAACAGTAAAGACAGAACTCTAGTATCTAACAGCACACATACACACTGCACTTCTGACAGAAATACTGAAAGTTTCCTTAGAAACAGTAAAAACTCAAATGTATCAAAGATGGAAGCCAAATAAAATCTGATACGTGCAGCAATTTCCATAGGAATTACTGTAAACATTGACAAATATAAAATATTAAAATAAATCTAGATAGACGGATATTGTTTTTTTAAATACACTTAAAAATAGGGAGAAAAAAATAAATTACTATTAAAATGAGATGAAGGGAATTCCCAAATGAGGCTTATCATCTGATCAGTAAGCCAGAAAGAAACAGCACTGGATTCTGTGAAGACTCAGAGGACTGTCTTTTTTTTGGATGGCAGAAAAAGACAACACTCACTTCCTGTAACAGCTGAAGGCCGAATTCCATCTCAGGTTATGCTCAGCCAATCAACTATCACAAGAAGAGAGAGGGAGGGGGGTCTGAGTTCTTAAAACCGGCACTGGGTTACCTTGGCAGATAACCCAAAATGCCACTGAGGCAGAGGGAATGATGAACATCTCTTATACTTCAATAAATCAAACAGTACAGTTAACACTAAGGGCAGAGATCTAGATCTACTCCAATAAATAAGAGTCAAAGGAAGGACAGAATTTGTATGCAGCCCTTCTCTTGAACAATTTTCTTCTCCAAGTTAAGCAGTGTGATACAAAAAAATGTCTTTGAAATGAGCTGGTCAAATGAATGGTATTTACAAATTCACCTCTGCTACAACTGGCCTGGTGCTTTTTGAAATGAGAGGTAAGGCATTAAGTGTGAGTACTGGCAAGGCAGAAATGGCCTTGAGGCTTAGTTGCCTTGTAAATCTCATCAGCCAAACAAACACAGAAGCCAACAGTCCTGACCAGGAATAAGTCACATCTAATGAAGATTCTGTGTTTATGTTGAGTTTTTAGTTTCTCTAACACAGAATGAGGCTTATTTTGTTTGGTAGCAAGGCCTATGAAACCCAATATGAAATAAACATACATACAAACAGAATTTTAGCTGGATATTTTAGTGAGAAATTTAAACGTAACTTTTTTTTACCTTTTTTAGTTCAAGAAAGCTAACTTTGGGGTGGGAAGTTGGCATAATGGTTAAGGTGTTTACCTTAGAAACACAAGGTACAGGGTTTGATTCTGACATGGGGTAATTGGCTAGGCTTAAAATGGCCCATAAGAGCAGTTAGCCTAGTACTACCCTATGAACCTATGAACTAAAACCATACAGTAGCATTTGCATGAGTTTAAAATAACATGTTGCATTTAACAACCTTTTTTTGTTTGTTTTTTACAATGCCCTGAGTATGAAGCTTAAAGACAGTGACTGTTATTAAAAAGTTTAATACGAAACATATAAATTATTTAATTGGGACCCAACATTTCTTTTTCTTATAAATTCACAAATCAGAATTATGTTTTACTCATTAAGACTGGGCAAAGACCTCTTATTTTTATGTTACGTTAATTTAATTGACAGAATTATGCCTATTTTATGTTTGGCTATATATTTTTTCACAGCATGGTCTCCAGAACAAGTAACTAAAATATCTTTTTGTTAAACTGTTACATTTACACATGAAAGATGAAGAAAACTCATTTTCTGTTGATATTTTTGCATTTTTTTCAAAAACAGTACATTACTCACTGTTAGAATAGTTGTACATAACTCATGGAACACCTTGTCACAGCTACTTCAATTTCACAAACCGCTTCCAATTAATAGCATTATATGAGAATAACATCTTGGAATTATTTCTTGGTTTATACCAGCATCTTCTTTCCCTCTGCTCTGAATTCATCAGCTAATAAAACCACAAACGAAAAAACTGTTGAACCAAAAGAGCGTAACAACGAACAAGAACACTATGAGAGACTACTTCGTAAAATAAACAGACGTTTAATGACTCCAAATTAATGTTAGCGCTTTCGGCTAAATCAAATATTTAGCCTTCCTCAGACAAATAATAGCAGCTAATAAAACCATTTTGACTTATGAAACAACACATTTTAATGACTATATTGAAATTCCATGGTTCATTTAAAAGCAAAACATTCTAGTCACATCCCACAACTGCCTCTGACTATATTATGTACTATGGAACATTTTAATGTGTATATCACTAGGGTAACTTGCTATTTCTGAAATGGGATTTATAAATGAAAACATGAAAGCATTTTATGAAACATGTAATATTATGGGAAGCAGCATGGATGCTAAGTAATTGTTGGATACTATAATTTAGTTAATGTGAGCAGATTTCATGGTTCCATTAAAAGTGTGAAACCAGAGTGATATAACTACTTTTAATTACATTACTTCAAGGGATCATTTAGTGTGCCTACCAGTAGATTAATTATGGTTATATTTGAAATGGACATTAATAGATCAAGAAATGGGTGCATTTTATGAAACATGACTACCATCTTGAAAAAGAACATGGGGTTTAAGAATAACAAACTTCTGTTTTGTGCATCTGTGTAAAAAGAGAATTATTTCTCTCCAGAAGTTGTGGATCTGGGGTCAAAATCCTTGCAGTCATTTATTTTTTCTTTTATGGTAAGATTTATGAATATGAGAGACAATAATGTAATCTTGAAAAGGTTACGTATGGAGCATTGCATGCAGATGTCACAAGGTTTACATTTTAGTCATCCTCTGTTGACAGTCCTATGTGGAGTATTAAGCAAGAATTTTGTTGTGAATGTAGCAGATGAATATGGATGTCACGCTTAATAGCTTTAAAGCCATATATGAAAGGAAGACTACACTCAGACTGCAGTTTATCTTGTATTTTGATGACATCTTTAGAAAACTTACTGAAGGAAAAATAACAGGATGATGTCAAATGATTAAAGCTGTGTAAAATGCAAAATGAACTATATAATACTGCCAAAAATAGCATACTGGACAGTGATCCCAGAGCTGTAACAGAGCTAGATATGGGCCTATACTTTTGGCACTATAGAGGAGGCTGCTAGTGAGGCATGAATGCTCTATATGATGGTGTAAGGTTTCCAAGAAGTAGAAATTAAGCAGACTGGAGGAAATTAGTAAACATATTTAGTTACAGTACTCTTATGGGAGAGTGATTGAGATAGATCAAGCTGGGTCATCAAGGATAAGTTAATCAAAGGTAGATTAAGGAGCAATCATTTAATTACATAACTTTCTCCTTCTGTCAAAACTGATGAGATGTACCCAGATCATATGTTATAAATTTAGATTATATGAAGGGTAAATCATAATATCAATAAGGATAAATATCTGTTTTCTACTTTAAGATGCTATATGAAAATGTACTGTTAAAAGTTTATGTATTCCTGTTCAACTTGTTCTGGAATCACAGCATAACAGACAATATTTGTATCACAGACATTTTCATCAAAATACCATGAATGACATTATCCAGATAAAGAGAAACATGAAAAGTTAAGTAAACTGGACTATAACTTGACATTCTGTAAATATATTAAGTTATTTATAAGATCAATAAAGCAAGATATGCATCTGATTTTCCAACACACCCACCTAACTGTTGTTGTACTATTAAAGTTGGTGGCTTTTGAGTTTGCCTGCCCCTACTATTAATCTGAGTTTGGACACTCCTCCCAGTCCCATCTAATTAGCTCATTCTACTGAGTACGGAGAGATCATTTGGGAGGGCCCAACCCCTTACTCTGTTAAATTTGAATTATCTTCTGTTGCCTCCCTTCCCACTTGCTAAAAAAATTGCACTTTATTCAGCTGCTTTTACTGTATCTTTGCTTCTTCCTTCTTTATTTTGCTTTTGCTGCTTGTTCTTAAAAGTGTTCAGCTGGATTTATTTCTGCTTGCTAGTAGCCTAGTTCAATTGTAACAGTTATTCTAAATCTCTTAGTTTTGATTTAAGCACTTGGGCTTCACACTAGGTATCTTACATAAGGTAGGTTTGAAGTCTACACTCTTGTGGCAGAAGCGGTAGCTTACATTCTTCTAAGTTGGGAATTGCTGGTTGAAGGCTTATTGTGTCTGTTATTCTAAAAGTGTTAGTCCTGGTTTAAGTGCTTGGACTTCAGGCCAGTTATTTTACATTAAGAAGATTTGTGGTCTACACTCTTGTGGGAGGACAGCATAGCCTCCACCGATCTGAACTGGGATTTGCTGTTTGAAGGCTTATTGTGCCTGTTATTCTAAGTGTGTTTGTTCTGGTATAAACTCAATTAACCAGAGCTGCTCTGTGTTTGGCATCCTTTGCCAGAGGTTCAGAGTGTTTCTGCTTGAATCCAAGCCACCTAAAGTTAAGAAGAAATTCGGCTTATTTTGAGTTTGTTCTGCACTTTTCAACTGCATTTTACTGTTTTACTGCATTAGTTTGTGCCTGCTTATTAACTGCACTTGGTTTGCACTGAAATATTGCTTAGTTAGCATAGACTACATCCAGACTTGCTGAATCTAGCCTGTTTTTCATACACTTGAACTCAAATCCAGCAATCATACATTAAGAAGGGCTCCCCTAAACACTTGTGGTAGAAGAGTGTGGATATACATTATCCTTGTCTGAGCTGGGGATTGCTGGTAGAAAGATCATTGTGTGGTTTCCTGTTGGCAGTCTAATTTAAAGCTGTTAATTTTGCCTGTATATAAGCCTCATATTTGCATGTTTTTTGTATCAAATAACCAGAGCTGCTCTGAGTTTGGTGTCCTTTGCCAGAGGACCACGATGTTTCTGCTGAAATCTAAGCCATCCAAAGCTAAGACAAAGAAACTAAGCTTATTTTGATTTTGATCTGCACTTTTTCATCTGTATTTTACTGTTTTACTGCATTAAGTTGTGCCTTTTTGACTTTTTTTAGTTTGTGCCTGCTTATTATCCACACTTGTTTTGCACTGAGGTATTGATTAGTTAGCGCAGACTAGATACAAACTTGGTGAATCTAGTCTGTTTTCATATACTTGAACAGAAACCCAGCCATCAGCTCCCCTGCACCCTTGTGGCAGAAGAGTGTGCATATAGCCTTGTTTGGGCTGGGGAATGCTGGAGGAAGTATCATTGTGTGAATTAGTATTGGCAGACTAGTTTAAAACTGTTTAATTTTTAATATATATAGGCCTTGTGTTTGCTCATTTTTTCACACAATTAACTGGAACTGCTCTGTGTATGGCACCCTTTGCCAGAGGTCAGGAGTGTTTCTACTTGAATTCAGGCCACCCAATGTTAAGGACTAGAAATTAAGCTTGTTTTGAATTTGCTCTGCTCTTTTTCATCTGAATTTTACTGTTTCACTGCATTAATGTGTACCCTTTTTAGTTTTTACTGTTTGTGCCTGCTTATTACCTGCACTTGTTTTGCACTGATATTTTTCTTAGTTAGCATAGACTAGCTCCAGACTTGCTGAATCTAGCCTGTCTTTCCATACATGAACTCACATCCAGCTATCTTACATTAAGAAGTGGTCTCCTGCACCCTTTGGCAGAAGAGTGTGGCTATAGCCTTGTCTGAGCTGGTGATTGGAAGGATCATTGCATGCTGTTCTATTAACATACTAGTTTAAAACAGTTTAATTTTGACTGCATATAAACCTTGCATTTGATTGTAGCTACACATTGCACAACAGGGGTTAGTGGTGCCTTGTATAGATGCAAACCTCTAGAAACTATTTTTTCCCTAGACACCAGTCAATGAAACTCTCCTAGGTTCCCTGCTGCTCTGCGGGCAATACATCTGAGAACTTCTGCACTAAAGGCAATTCAGCTGAGCACTGAGCAGTGTTGCCCCACTTTCCATCTCTGATCTTCTATAGAATAAGTCTCTTTTTTAATTCTAGAGAAATAGCTGATCTAATTTGCCCTCTCAGAAATTAGTACTTAAGAATTACCTGCTACTATGGACAATCAGTTTCCCAACATTTCTCCAAACCTGATTGATATGGGCATCCTGAGGCACTGTAGCAACTGCCTCATGTATACTGACAACCACTTGCCCCTAAAGCAAACAAATACAGTACGTGAGAGATGTAACTATACAAAGAAACAATAATTAGTCCTTTCATATAACAATAAACAAGACATTAAACAGTTTGTCAGCACACACACCTCTTCATTCACACAAGATAAGGTCAAGACACACAGACCCACATATGTGGAGGTACTCATTAAGAGCTTACCAAAAGACCAGAGACCTCCCAAGTGCAAACAATCTACACATACTTGAGCACAAAAAGAATCCACCACTACACATAGCATCACACATATCAGTGTCTCAGCAATTAAGTCTCTAAGGCAAAACACATCAAAACCTAATATCCTAGTCATAGGCGACTCAATAATGAGACACACAGATGTCTGCTCACCAGGTTGGACAAGGTGAAGGTCACGGTCACCTGCCCGTCTTATGCCAGGATCTGTCAAAGCAAACATGCACTCAAGTCACTCAGCAATAATTACAGTTATGACTCTGTTATAGTACATTTTGGGGTGAATAACTTGAGATATACCTCTCTGGTATCCGTACAGTTCACGGAATGCACTTTCCACTGAATGATTATCGGTGGGGCATATTTCCGCGAAAGTGCTTTTCACCGAAAAAGCACTTTCGCGTAAGTATGCCTGTTCCGGAGATCGTACTACATTACTACGGTGCGGGTAATGGAAAATTCTCTTTTCCCCACTGTAGTGCGATCTTGAAGTGAGAATATTAAAGTAGGGGGGGTGTGGGGGGCATAGCCCCACACATGGGGGGTGCAGGGGGCCTTGCCCCCCTGCATAAACGTAGATTTTTTTTTCTTTTTTTAACGCACTTTAATGAAAGTGCTTTTCGGTGAAAAGCACTTTCGTTAAAGTGTGTTCGGTGATAATGGATTTGGGCTTTTGCACTTTCATGCAAAAGTCCTAGATCCACCTCTCTGGACTATACAATGAGAGACATGACTGAACTTTCAGATTATGTGTCCCTGGCAGGTATGTCCCTAGCCCTAAGCAGGACTCTACTTTCACCTATGATGATGCTACAATACAGACAAAAAAATGAGTGATTTCATTAATTGCCTTAACTTCTGGTATCACTCTAGGGAGATCCAGTATCAGACTACAAACTGAAGGCATAAGAAGTAAAGGAGGTGGTGTATCAACATTCATTATCTAGATTGGTTAAACAGCACTATTCCCTTGAATTACTTCAGGTGCAGTTAATTGTAGATAAGACCCCTCTTCAGGTCATTGCCAGTTATAGGACCTTCTCCATGAATCAGGACATCCATTTAGCCTACTTGGATCTACTTGACTCAATCAAGATACAACCAAACACCCTGGTTTTGGGTGACTTGAATTACCCCTCCATTGACTGGATAAATTATATGTGCTCTAACTCACTTGCTCAAAGGTCCATGGACTTAACTCCAATGCCCTAGACCAGCTGACTGACACACCCAAAGGGGGTCAAAAATCCTGGATCTGGTGCTCACCAACATAGGGGACTGATGCACCACCCCAGTGTGTGGCCATCCCTGATGAGATCTGACCACAAATCAGCCTTGCTAGAAGTAACTATAACACAAGACCCCCCCCCCCCAGCAACAACTAGACTAAAAAAAGCTTCTCTGAGGCCAATTATAACCTCTGACTGACAGCATAAATAGCTTAAAAGCCCCTCCCCCACTGATGGAACAGACACCTATGATGAGTTATATACCAATGCTTTATACAAGCACCTGTACAATTGTATTGACTCTGCCGTTCCTGACAGATCCAAAGCAAGATCTTCAAGGAGAAAGAAACCTACCTGGTGGACAACTGCCATTAACAGGAGAAAGAAACTGCTGTCTAAGAGTAGGAAGGAATGATCTTAAAACTGGAAACACTCTCTCCTCAACTTAAACAAGCAAATAAGAAATGCATAATAGTATCCTTTGGGAAGTCATCCAGCCCTGGTAACTATCATCTTGACAAAACACCACTTACGGTTGACTCAGTAGTCAGGGACTTAGGGCACACAGACAGTAATCTAGCCTTTGACCATCTCGTGTCTACAGCATTGAGGAAATCATTCTATGCTGTGCAACTTATACACAAAGGTATGGCATCTAATTCCAAGGAAGTCATTGTTCCACTGTATTTGGCATTCATCAGACCTATCATTGAGTAAAATGCCCCCTTTGGTATGTACCTAACCAGGCATATCCAACAATTGGAATGTCCACAGAGGCTCCTCACTAAAGGAATACAGGGTATAAGTAAAATGTCTTATGCAGACTGCCACAAGGCCCTATCCCTGTATTCTCTCTCCTACAGGCTTTTGAGGGCAGATCTATGCCTGGCATACAGGGCATTGTCAGACTCCACTCTGATGGACCTTCTGCATATCCACAAAATAAACAGCACCAGAACTACCTGTTCTAAAGACTTAAACCTCGCCTTTGATATAAACAGGACCTGCTGGAGAGTGTGCAACTTGGACAATTGGATGGGAACCAGGAAATCCATCCCTAATTTGGCACCTATGTCTCTAATGGAGACAGGCAACCTGTAAATGGTTCATCTCCCAGGCCCCTGCTTGTAAATGTTTCATCTCCCAGCCTCTGCTTATGCTTCTCAAGGGTATCAGAACTTGTCAGAGATTTGGGATGCATGGCTAGGCTTAAAAAGGTCCTTGTGTTCATCAGCCTAGTAAACACCTATGAATCTATGAAGACTCCTAGCGAAGTCCTTCAACGCTAACTATGAATCCAAATTAGCTTCCCTAACTAAGAATGACCACAAGGTGTTCTTTAGTTACACCCGTAATCTCAAAGGTAAGGCCTAGATTTGTGCTGAACATCTAGTTAATGGTACTAAATATACAGAATCTGTGGATATAGAAACATGGCTTCTATGGGACCAGATAACATCCCAGGTTGCTTACTAAACAATCTAAAACAAGACCTAGTGGAACCACTTGGCACTCTTTAACCATAGCCTGAACACTAGCGTGTTCCAGCAGAGAGGAGAACAGTAAAAGTAATCCCCTTGCACAAAGGAGGTCCATCAACTGACACAGGAAACTATCGACCCAGAAGCCTAACCACCCTTATCTGCAAGGCCATCAAAAGAATCATCATGAACCTTATCAACAAGAGCACAAGCAACCTTCAAACTCCCAACATGGCCCAGTTTGGTTTCATCAAGGGTAAATTTTGCTTATTAAACCTGGTGGAATTCTTTGAGAATGTCACCACTGTCCTGGATGAGGACAACTCAGTACATACTGCCTATACTTATACAGCCAAGGCGTTTGACACAATCCCCCACTTAGGGATCATTGACAAACTCTCCCAGCTGGGGATTAACCCATAAGTCACTAGATGCATAGCTAACTGGCTCACTGAAAGAATGCACACTGTCAAAGTTAGGGAGTCCACCTCCACCACTAGACCAGTTACAAGTAGGCTACCACAAGGATCTGTGCTGGACCCTCTACTGTTTGGAATCTATTTCTCTGAGGTCCAGGCAAAAGTAGATGACCTGTTGTTTACCAAGGTTACAGATGACTGCAAACTGGGTGCAATCGTTGAGTCCCCCAACAATGTAAACATTACAGGAGGAGCTGACTCAGACAAATGATTGATGTTAAATTGATGGACAAAAACTAAATGCAAAAAAAAAAATGCCTCATTATCCCCTTTGGTAAAGCAGCCCCTGCTAATTATGACTTAGATAGACCCCTCTAAGCTCAAACCCAATGTTGTAAGACTTGGGAACAGAGGTGGACAGCAATCTGAACTTCGATCACCATGTATCCATAGTGGTAAGGAAAGCCTTCTACATTGCACATCTCATAAATAAGGGCATCACATCAAGACAAAGGAGTTTATAACTTCACTGTACTCGACCCTTATCAGACCATTAATTGAGTACAATGCTCCCTTCTGTACGTATTTTACCAGACACCTGCAGCAACTGGAGATACCACAGAGGTTTCTAACCAAGAGAATCCAGGGCCTCCAAAACATGACTTACATGAAAAGACTAAAAGCCTTGTCACTGTAGTCTGTATAATACAGGCTGCTGAGAGGCAACCTCTGCCTGGCCTGCAGAGCAGTCTCTGACTCTGCCCTAATGGAAATACTGCATATGCGCAAATCAAATGGAACAAGAGTCACTTACTCTAGGGATCTCAACCTAGCCTGTGGCATTAACAGAACATGTTGGAGAGACAGCTACATCTTCGAGAGATTGCCACTTTTCTGGAATAACCTCCCACTTCATGTGAAGCAGATCTCCTCAATGACCCTATTTAAGCACAACCTTGATAACTGGATGGATGACCCGTAAATTCATCCCAGGGGTGGCATCTATGTCCCTCATGGACAGGGGTAATTAGTGCTGAACATATAATTGCTCTGCTAACAATGACCATCTAACTATTCTCAATTAGGGTATACAGGTTTTTACACAGCTAGGCTTGTAAAGCTGCTAGAGACATTAGCCTAATAACCTCCTATGAGCCTATGAACCTATTAAAAAAAGATCAAGCAAAAATACAGACTCACAGGAACAAAATGAGGGAATACCCCTGCACTGGGGATCCAACAGAAGTGTAGCATATGGAAGGCACTGGACCAGTTGAAAACTTCAGGCAAATGTTTCTCTATTCAACCTTTAAGTGGTAGTGGGCACCTTTGACACTACCCCAAAAGGGCACAACCATCTAACCTGTAAGCTGAGGTGTAGGACATTAAGAAGGGATTTATTTCACTTGGTTTGAGCTTAGTAAAGTGTGACACAATTTGTTTCTATACAGCAATCTGCTCTCTTACCAGTCATCATTGCCCTCTGGTGACTAGGGAGTCCTTTCATTCCCCCACCCTACTATCATCAGAGCTGTACTGCAGACAAGAGAGGGAGGGACATAAGGGAACTGTGACCTTAGCAAGCATGGGTATTTTGTATACCACACATTAATCTCTAGCTACTGTGTTTTCAAACTATTATACCACTTGACTTTGTAAGCACCACCCTCATGTGGGATTAACAGTTGACACAGACTATTCTGTCACTTTCCCAGGACATATCGTGACTGTATTCAAAGCAACATCCTTCTATATCACACAGCCCCCTTAAGGCCAAAAATATTTTTGTTTTAAACAAGACATCTTTATTAAATTATTACTTATGACACAAGCAATCATACATTTATATAAATGAAAACAAACAGTATTGACAGAATCCGAGTTGCAAGCATTTTACATCACAAACCATACTGACATTTCAAGTTGCAAACATTTTACATCACTTATAATCAACCTAATCATTGTCAGTCATACATTACATAGCTCTTTCAGGTCCTACCTTCTTTTAAACCTCATTCCCCCACACATGCACTGTTCTCACAATTTCCATTTTTTTGTGTGTAATATTTGCTCTTACCCCTTTCTAAAGATAATAATTCCAGCTATTTTATCTCTGTTACTATACTCACTACTTCTAGCACAGTTGGTTTAGACTGTGATTTCCATTTTCTAGTAGTAGCTTTTTTGGCAGTCACCATAAATACAGCAAGGCCTTACTATAGGCAATTCTGATTCTGTATCATAGCTGAGAAAAATCATTTGCTTGCATGTCAATTTGCTCACCTAGCACCTCTGACAGAGTAGTCTCCAGGGAATCTTTAAAGTCTGCCAACTCATACTCCCTGAAAATGTTTTCCCAATTAGCTCTTTCTTCTCCATTACACCTCTAACATTTGCTGTCTACTTGAGGAAAAATTCTTGGAAGTCTTCTTCGGGTATAAAAATATCTATGTAAACATTTCCAAGCAAAAATTCTAAATCTTCTAAATTTTGTTACATATTTAGGAGACATATATACATCCCCCATTCTTTATTTGTGAATTGCTGATCCAATCTCTCTTCCCAATCCTTTCTAACTTCCTCTGATTGATTCTTATAGTTATCATGCAATATTTTACATGTTCTACTAATTATTCCTGTTTTAATGGCAGGTTCTGTTCTAGATTCTACTTAAAAACTCTACCAGTGATGGTCTTTCATTTAAGATGACCCCACTATTTATTTTTCTTTGTCTATACTCTGATATCAATCTTTGTTAGAGAAGGCAATCTTTAACCTGCGGTCCAAATAAATTCTTGGTGTCTTCCCATTCAGTTACTTTTAAGAAGAAAGAAACACAAGCAAATAATCCAAAACAGGAATCCAGGCACCTCGAAGCTGGAAATAATCCAATAATCCAAGCTATAGTTTAAAAACTTTTTAATGTGAGCGCTTTCATTCACATAAATAAAATTAACTTCAGACAAATAAAAGGCATTCAAAAGAACATTTAAATACATTTCCTGATTCATAACATCACAAATACACCCTAAAAAGTCATGTGATTATCAAGTCATATGATCAAAAAATTCACATGATTCATTCACAAACATATTATTATTCTTAGAAATCCAACACACTGCAAAACCAAATCCAAGACAAAAGCAGGGTCCAGAAACGGAGTATCACAGCAAACACTTTATTGATTAAGCGCTTTCGTCGACCTTAAGCCTCAGACTTCATCAGAAACTCATACAATAAATTTTACAAGCTTAAATACATTCCATGATAGTCACATGGTACTTAAAAACACTCCTCCCAATTAATTGAACAATTGATTCTTAAGAAAAAAGTATTTAAATTACATCTAAATTGACTCTATGAACAAACTCTTGTTCCTAAACATTAATAAATATATGAGTATATATATCAAAAAATCATATTATAAATACATGTGCATCAACAAGTATTTGAATAAAATTAGAAATAAATATGAATACTGCAAAAAATAGGTGTATAGGTGTTTGAATATATAAATGAATGAAATAGTTATTACATTAACACTATCATATCCAAACATAACATTAATAAACATATCATAATAACTACTAAATAACTACTATACAAAATATAAATAATAATAAGTAATATTATATTAAATAACAATATAAATAATATAAATAAATATAATAAATATATAGATTATAATAATAACTACTAAAGCATTAGACAGATTAACCTTACGAATATCTTAGGTATGTTGATAGCTTCAAGGTCACTGACAGTACCCTGGCCATGCAAGGCTACAATGCCTTTGATATGTTTAGACCTCAAAATGAGTGTGAACGAACCAAAGGTGGAAGTGTATTCATTTTCATTAAAACAAAACAGTGCAAGAAACGTCACTGTGTGGAAGACTTTCAATCCATATATATCTAGTTAATCACTGTGTATTAATCAGATCAGATAATCGTAGTAGAGGTAGCAAACTTAAACTTGTCCTAAGTCAAAAAAAATAAAAAATATATAATTTGAAATCTTATACAGAATTACTAAGTATTTGAACGTAATCTAAACAGGATAGGCAGTCTGTTTCCAGCTGAAAATCCTTTAAGTACACAAACAAGCGATCCAAGTAAAAAAAAAATAACAGTAATAGTTTCCTCACAAGCTTTCTAACTGTAGATATATATATTGTGCTGTAAAACAAAATGTTATTGGTACTTCATTAAGAAAATACAGGGATTCCAAACCATGACTTACATGGACAAGTTGAAAGCCCTGTCACCTTACTCTGTATCTTATACGCTGCTGAGAGGTGACTTGTGTCTGGCCAATAGGGCAATCTCTAACGCCGCCCTAATGGAAATGCTGCACTTTTGCAAATAAAATGGCAGAAGAGTCACTCACTCTAGAGATTTCAACCTAACTCGTGACATTAACAGAACATGCTGCAAAGCAGATACATCTCCAAAAGACTGCCTCTTCTCTGGAATAGACTTCCTCTTCACATAAAACAGAGCTCCTCACTGACCCTATTTAAATGCAACCTAGACAACTGGAATGGAGACAGCAAATCTGTCCCTAGGGTTGTACCCATGTCCCTCATGGACAGGGCTAGCCAGTGTTGATCACAAATTCATTCTGCAAACTACCAAAAAAGAACAAATGGGGATACTTGGGATTAACAAAGCTAGGCTTGTAAAGGCTCTAGGGCTGCTAGCCTAGTAACCTCCTATGAACTTATGAACCAAAACATTTACAAAATAATGGTTATATATTTGGGTGAGTTGGCAAATATTTTTTAACAAAACCATCATTACATCATAGCAAGGTACAAGGAAAATTGATGTTCGCATTGATCCCAGTCTTACAAATATTATCTGACAATCGTTGAACACTGACTGTTACAATATTACCCTTAGTAAGTTACAACTTATCGTGGTACATGACAAATGAGTAAAATTATTTTGCACATTAATGGTGTTTATTAATATGCTACATTTTAGACTGACACTAGACAAATTAGAACGTTCTGTTAAACATCAGGCTGTCAGTCATTAACATTAAGATTATAGGCCAGTGCCATGGGATAGAGGGGTAAAGCCCTAACTACAACTGCTTCCTTCTTCTCCCACAGGTAACAAATACACCCTTGAATTTCACATCCATGCCTTGACTTCCACTTTCATGAATTCATGTTCACTCCACAACAGTCATCTCTATACAGCTAATGAATGGTTTCATGTCATGACTCTCTTATTGCACAGATACAATGGTGACATATCAGGCTTGAACCAACTCAGAATCTTCATCCTACTCCACCCTTAGTTGCTTTTAAAATATTGACAGGTTCAAGTTTATCTGTCATAATTCATACACAGCAGTCTCCAGGGATATCTCCACACTTGTACACCAATTTTTGGCAGCACTTTTAACATCAGCTCTGCAATCCTCATATGATGCTAGAAACACACATTCAAATGAAGAAGTACAGCTGTGCAAGTTGAACTGAACATAACAGTAGATGTTCTAATGATCACTGCTGCAGTAGCTTGTGCTATGTGGGTTATATCCTCCTTAAGCTTAAGGGCACCTTCAAAGCACCCAAAATGTCGGGCAGCTCAAGATGAGTTGACTAAAAGAAAATTTTGATGTGAAGCCCTTCGGAGCTTTCCAGCCAGCAGTGAGTGGGAGGCTGAGCCTTGCAATGACAATGCTAGTAATATCAAAGAATAAGTGTCCACACCCTCGCATAAAACCCCACCAAAAAACTAGGAGAGTGGAAGGAGGGAGCAGCTACTGCAGCAGTGATCTTTCAAACATCTACTATTATGGTAAGTTCAACTTACATAACTGTACTGTGTTCATCATATTGATCAATGCTACAGTAACTTTAGCTATAGGTTAGATTACCATCACTATATTTGCGAGGAGGAAGGAGAATGGTCCAGGAGCCCCTGGAGAATGGTCTGACAAAACTAGATCTAGACCTAAAGAAGAAATCAAGCTTATAAGTGTAAAAGTACGTACAGAGGACCAAGAAGCTTCTAGAATTCAACCATTTCCAATTTGTCATTGTGAGCATAACAAAAGGCAATAGCCTTAGATAACCATTTGGAAACAGTCTGTTTTGATACCAGTTGCCCCTTCTTACCTTCACAAGAAATGAACAATTAATCTGAAGATCTGAAAGATTTAGCTCTGTCAAGATAGTGCCAGAGCTGTTTGCGGACATCCAAGGTATGGATCATACTTTCTTCCTTATTTTTAGGTTCAGGAAAGAAAATGGGGAGATGGATAATTTGGTTTAAAGTGAACTTGTATACCACTTTATTCATAAAAAAAAGGATTAGTTCTCAAAGAAATCTCAACCCTATAGAAAATGAGGTAGGGTTGACTCACCATAAGAGCTTGCAACTCAGATACCCTTCTTGCAGAGGTCAGAGCAATCAGTTAAAATGTTTTCCATGTTAAGAACCTCAAGTCAGCCAGATTAGCTCATTCAAATAGAGCAAGTGATCCCAAAAAGGGGGCACCTCTTTACTTGGAGGCCTGTTATGCAAACCCCCTTTCAAGGGCATTTTATCATTAGAATGCCTTGAAAGAGGAGGATCCATTGGTTCTGTCTGAATCCTGCATCCCATGTACACATGATCCTGACAAGGAGTAACGACAGACTTTTGGAAGTTGACAGTAAACCCCAGACTTTGAAGAAGAGAAATGGTGAACTACCAATCTTGTAACAAATGACTGCGAGAAGGCACCTGAAACAACAGGTCATCCAGAAAAGGAAAATCTGATTGCCTTGAAGCCTGAGGAAAATCTGATTGCCTTGAAGCCTGCAGAAGGCAATCACGGGAGTTAGGCATTTTGTGAATAAGCTTGGGACATTAGAGAGGCCAAAGATAAAGCAGGGAATGAAAAATGAGAGAAAACACAGAGAAACATAAAAACTTCCTGAAGAGAGGGTGAATAGGAATACAAAGGTAAGCATCTTTCAGATCCAAGGATGCCACAAAAGCCGGGGTAATAAAAGAATAACAAAGTTTGAAGAGTAAACATCCAAAAAGATGGGACCTTGAGAAAGGTGTTGAGCCAGGAGAGATCCAAAATAGGTCTTTCAAGTGAACTCCTTTCCATTAATCAGACACATTTTGGAATAAAAACCCATTGGAAAGGTGGGACAGGCTGAATGGTTCATTGGTTCACCAGTGACCCTAGAACCTCTAGGAAGTAAGGAAGTTGCTCTAGAGGAGGTTGAGGAATCCCTGAAAAAGGAGGGAGAGATTCCCAAACGATGAAGTAACCTGATGGATGACCCAAAAGAACCCAAAAGTATGAAGTGAAGAGACGTCAATTTAAAAGGCAAGGGGAGAGGTGAAAGGACAAAGGAACGTGGTCTAAAAGAAGGGGTGAACTGTCAAAGAGAAGCAGGCTTGTCAGACAAAGTGGGCCACAGAAATCTGAGAAGCCTTAGCAAAACAGGCCTGCCTCCCACCCTTCCTACCCTTGGAGGCCTGGCTAGGTGCCTGTGAACAAAAGCAGATCTAGAAGAATAATTCCTCTGGAACTTCGAGATAGGAGAGACAAAAATATGTTTTAAGGTCCTGCAAGGCTTTGCCTTTCTCTTGAAGAGACAAACATGTCAGCAGCAGCAACCCTAAAAAGATGGGTTTTATCCAAAAGATCATCCAACAACTTGGCCTTACTGTCTTCAGGCAGAAACTGGAGATGAAGCCAATAACACCACCTCATGATGGACCCAAAAGGTACAGACCTAGACGAGGTGTCAGCAGTATCATAGTTACACTTAACAGAGTGATGAGCCACTTGAGAAGCAGAAGCTAAAAAAGATAAGGCAGAAGATAGCATGGGAACAGAGAAAGCCATGAAGCCTACCTAGAAGCTTGAGAAACTCCCTGGCTGTCAAAGACTGCTGAGAGAGAAAGTCTTTAAAGTAACTGACTAGAGAAAGAACTTTTTGAGGAAGAAGAAAGGCCAGCATGAGTTTTGTCTGAATGCTGCACCCCAGAAAAATGTGGTCCTGTGAAGGGGTGAGCACAGATTTTTTGAAAATGACTGTGAATCCCAACCTTTGAAGAAGAGTAGTAGGGAACAGGAGATTGTTATGCAAGGTCTCAGGGAGTGGTGCCTGTAGCAAAATGTTGTCCAGATAGGGGAAGATCTGTATGCCCTGGAGTATGCAGAAAGCAATCACAGGAACTAAACATTTTGTGAATACCCTTCATGCCATACAGAGATGAAAGGGCAAAGCACAGAACTGAAAATGTGAGGAAGCAACAGAAAAATGTAAAACATTTCTGTAAAGGGGATTAATGGGAATATGTGGGTAGGCATCCTTGATATCCATGGAGGCCAAATACACCTGCGGAAGAATGAGAGGAAACAAGAGTTTGGAGCAAAAGCATATTAAAGGGTGGGACCTTCAGGAAGGTGTTGAGGTGGAAAAGGTCCAAAATGGGTCTCCATGGGCCATCTTTCCTGGCAACCAGGAACATCCTTGAGTAGAACCCTCTTCCTCTTTGTGACAGTGGGACTCTCATCAAACTAAACAAACAACTCAGAGGACAAATAAAGTCTACCAAAGCCAAATCTGAGTTAAGTTTGTCCTCCATGGCTAAGGACAACCACAACGCATTCTTTAGCTATGCCCACAATCTCAAAGGCAATACACAATTGTGTGCAGAGCTCATTGAAAATGGACCCACCTATGCTGAGATAGAAGACAAAGCAAACTTACTGGCTGATAAATTCAACTCCAACTTTACCCCACGCTCTCCCTCAACCTTCCTTCAGGAAATATCATCAAATATAACTCTCCCTACTATCACTAGGGAACAGGTCCTTATGCTCTCTCTAAGACCAAGAACACTGCATCAATGGGCCCAGACAATATACCAGGATGCCTTGTAAATAGCATGAATCATGGCCTATCAGGGCTTCTGGAATCACTATTTAACTGTAGCCTACAAACAGGTCTCATGCCTCATGAATGGAGAATTCAACAGTCATCCCTCCGCACAAAGATGGTCCATTTAAAGACCCTGGAAACTACAGACCCATTAGTCTCACTAGTCTTACATGTAAAGCCATGGAAAGAATTAATCATGGAGAGATATAGTAAATCTCCGGACACTGGACGCAACCCAGTTTAGTTTCATCAAGGGCAAATCATGCCTACTCAACCTGATGGACTTCTTTGACAAGGTCATCAAAGCAGTGTATGAGGGCAAACTCATTCACACACACTTCCTACCTTGACCTGGCCAAGACATTTGACACAATACTCCACTCACACATTGCTAATAAACTCAAGAGGTTAGGTACAAATCCATATGTGAACCAGTGGATAGCCAACTGGCTCACAGACAGGACCCAGGAAGTTAGAATTTGGGAGTCCACCTCTACGAAGAGACCACTCATAACTATAGTCCCTCTGGGATCAATTATTGGACCACTCCTTTTTGGCATTTACTTCTCTGAAGTCAAGGCCAATGTCAGTGGTCTCTGGCTGACTAAATTTACAGATGATTGCAAATTAGGAGCTGTCATTGAATCTCACACTGACACAAATGTTCTCCAGCAGGGGCTGACACAGACAAACAACTGGTGTCAGAGCCATGGACTAAAACTAAATGTCAAGAAATGCATAACAGTATCCTTTGGGAAGTCATCCATCCTTGGTAACTATCATATTGACAACACACCCCTTAGATTTGACTCAGTAGTGAGGGACTTGGGGACACACACAGACAGTAATCTAGCCTTTGAGCATCATGTGTCTACAGCTTTGAGGAAATCATTCTATGTTGTGCAACATATAAAGAAATATATGCCATCTACTGTAAGTCCAAGGAAGTCTTGTTCCACTATATTCGGTATTCAGCAGACCTGTCATTAAGTACAATGCCCCCTTTGGTATGTACCTCACCAGGCATATTCAACAACTGGAATGCTGACAGAGGTTTCTCACTAAAAGAATACAGGGCATAAGTAAAAATGTCCTATGCAAACCGCCTCAAGGCCCTATTCCTGTATTCTGTCTCTTACAGGCTTTTGAGGGGAGATCTATGCTTGGCATACAGGGCATTATCAGACCTTACTCTGATGGACTTCCTGTATATCCACAAAACAAACAGCACCAGAATTACCCTTTCTATAGACTTAAACCTTGCCTGTGATACAAATAGGACCTGCTGGAGTGATAGGTATGTATCCCAGAGACTACCGCATCTATGGAACAGGCTCATTATCCGTGTTAAATAGAGTTCCTCCCTAACCCAATTCAAGTACAACTTGGAGAACTGGATGGGAAACTGGAAATTCATCCCTGGTTTGCACCTATGCCTCTAATGGACACAGGTAACCTGCAAATGGTTCACCTCCCAGGCCCATGCTTAGACTTTTAAAGGATATCAGAACTTGTCAGAGATCTGGGATGCAGGCTAGGCTTAAAAAGGCCCTTGTGGTCATTAGCCTAGTAAACACCTACGAACTTATGAACTACTTGGATAGTTCCCTGGGATATCAACTTTTGGAGCACCTCTAGGAAGAAAAGAAGTTGTTTTCGAGGTGGTTGAGGAATTCCCATGACAGGAGGAAGAGCTTTCCAGGCCACGAAATATCCTTTGTGGATAATGGACAGAACACATGAAGCATGTGCGATGTGTTCTCAGACTGGAAGGGAGAGATTAAGGAAGTGAGAGAGGGGAATGTGATCAGAGGAAGCCAGGTAGTCACAGACTACCTAGGTTGTCTGGAAAAGACTGCTTTTGAGAAGAAAGCAGCTGAGGGGTTTAGAAGGAGCAGGTCTGCTAACATCCCTTTTACCTACGGATGGAGGAGTTTGAAATTGTTTCCTGATAAAAGCAGTCTTAACTGGGTAGTTAATTTGAAATTTGGAAACTGAAGACACAGATATGTTTTAAATCATGCAACTCTTTACCTTTCTTCTGCAGGGACTTGAATAAGGTAGCAGCTGCAGTACCAAACAAGGTATTATTATCTAATGGTCCATCCATTAACATGGTTTTAAAGTCTTCAGGAAGATGTTGGAGCCTTAACCAAGAGATACAGAGCCAGAGGCAGCAGCCCTGGCAGATGATTCTGCAGCATCATAACTGCATCTCATGGAGTGGCGTACCACTTGGGAAGATGCCCCCAAAACAGAGGAAAGCTGAGACTTTACATCTGAATCTGAAAGATCACAGAGAAGCTGAATGGCCTGAGAAAGAAGGGCCAAAGCATACTCATTCATATGAGTTTGGTAGTTAACTGCCATAAAGGCAAGAGTAGCTGAAGTGTACATTTTTTTCCCAGCCTTTCCATGGTTTTATTCTCCTTATTTGAAGGGAAAAGAGAAGTGGAAGGCAACAGTCTGAATGGCTTATCAGTAGGAGGCTGAGAGTCTGGACTCTTAGAAGCAGAAGTAAAAGTGCCCAGAAAAGCTGGCAGAACTGGAGGCACAACAGATGGAGAAAGTGAATCCATTTGGAGTAAACTGTAGTATCTCCTCTGCACATCAGTAACCAGTGAGCAGTCCCACTTGAAAAACTCCTTCATACAACCAATAGCCTCCCCAAAGATAATATCCTCACCAGGAGACTCAGTTCTATTGGACTCCTCCTCAGGTGAAGGAAACTCCAAGGGGAAAGAAATTTGGGCAGAGTATGCAAAAGACTCATCCTCACATAAAGCTTACTCCCTAAACCTTTGCTGAGGGGAAGAATTAGAAGGTGGGCTAGGAAGGGAAACACCAGTGGGAAACTTCAAAGCCATAAAGGCATTAAATAATCGCTGTGTGAAGGCCTGCCAGTCAGGCAGAGGTTCCTGGGGAGCTGGAAGATGTTTGTTTTTTTTGTTTCTTTTTAAGGGGCGCAGCAGGCTTACGGAAGGTGGAGGGACCCAACGTACACCTGCATTCTATAACAGTCGTAGATACTTCCTCCCAAACCAAGATCTGAGGAATACCTTGAGGGCTTTCTGATATAATGAGCCTAGGTTCCCCAGCTCATCTGAAACGGATGTCTGCAACATCTCTGAGGACATGCCAGTGGCTGACGCCCTGACGGCTTCCACTCCAGTACCCATTGAGGAATCAGAGCCAAATTCCAAACAGGTCTCCAGGCCTTCACCGGCCTCAAGAGGGACATCTGGAATCGGAGATGCAGGTGAAGTTTAAGGCCTAAGCTTCTTGGCCTTCTTCACAGGCTCAGCAGAAGGGCACGATGTATCCTACATAATGCCATGCTCCAACCTCTCAAGTCTTTGACTGTCAAGGAAAATAATAAAAGAGTGAGGACAGCTACACAAGGTTTTGGGAACAAACACCTGACAAACAGATCAAGACTTATTGTGGTGGTTAGGGCCTAAACAAAACAGACACTGGTCATTGCTTTGTGTGGAATTTGTTTTCCACAACAGCACTTGCCTTTCCTGGAAGACATGTAACCTCACACAGAAAAGCAGTAGTAAAAGTAAAAGAAGAAACCCAACAGCGCACTTAACTGAACAAGCTTGTACAGCAAGCAACAACTCGGGCGAGCAGACAGATGGTCGATTATGGTGTTCGGACTGGCGGCACAGAAGTTCTAAGGATGGTATGTATGGACATCACTTTTATGGCCGACGCAGCCTGTGGCCTACGTGCAATGTCCCACATACCTAGCAGTGGTAAAAAGCTTTTGTATATAGACTGGATGTCAGGATCATTTATGGCAGGGAATCCATCATATAAAGAATACTGCAACATAGAAATAGAAGGGCAGTTTATATTTTCCTACCTGTTTTAATACACACAGTAATGTAGCATTTAATTTCAGAGTCTCAGGTCTGCAAGCCTTTTATTTCGTCCAGTCTCTATAAATGTTTGTACTCTTCAGTATTCCTCTACATCATTACTCAAATCTTATGACTGAGAAATGCAATGATATAGCATAATCGATCTCAGACTCTTTCTGACACAGTCCCAGTTAAAAATTCTATTATCTTGGTGTTTTCCACTTGCAACTCTGAAAGTGTTGCTCATTAACTGCCAATTAATTTATATTTTTATTAGTCTGAAAACAGAGATAAGAAATCCTTACGACTGTTTTAGGTTCCCTTTTTAAAAAAAAAATAGAATTTACCTGTGAACTGGGTAGCAGAACTGATTCACTACAGATACTTTCATGTACTTCAGCTACAACATGTTACTCAAAAATAAAAGGTAAATTCAAAATATACAAGGGTATGTAGAACACAACTTTACACACATTATTTAGTTTCATACCATATTCAATGAATCCCAAATCATTGAATAAATTTGCTGAAAACACATATATATCAAATCACATTTCACAGAAAATTTCATTTCACAGGTTCATAGGTGTATACTAGGCTAATGACCACTAGGGCCCTCATCAGCCTAGCCATGCAACCCAAATGTGATCCACAAATTTGATGAATATAGGTGGTGATTTACTGACTGCCTCTGTCCATCAGAGACATAAGCAGCCAAACCAGGGCTGAATTTCCAGTTACCCACCCATTGGTCCAAGTTGCACTTAAAAAGGGACAGAGAGGAACTCTTGATTCACATGGATGAGGAGCCTGTTCCAGAAAATGGAAGTATCTGAGAAACTTATCTGTCTCTCCAATGTGCCCTATTTATGTCGTAAGCAAACTTTTAGGCCTTTTAATCTAGTAGTTTTGATACTGCTTGTTTTACAAATGTGAAAAAGGTTCATCAAAACAGGGTCCAAGGAGGCCCTTTATTCCAGGCAATGATCACCTACTGGGTAAAGAGACAGGGCTTTGAGGTAATCAGCGTAGAACATCATGTTTATTCCACATATTTTTTTTGGAAGGAGCCTTTGTGGATGCTCCAGTTGCTGCTTCTGTCTAGACAGGTATTTACTGAAAGGGGCATTATACTTTACGACAGTCTGACAAGGGCCAAATACAATGTTATGATGACCTTGTTAGACCTAGATGCCATGACCTTGCTTAAAAGTTGAGCAACATAGAAGAATTTTCTACTACCTTGGACACATGGAGGTAAAAGGTTAGGTTACTATCTACATGAGTTCCCAGATCCTGGACTAGTGAATCAACTTTTAAGGATGTTTTATTGATGACGTATTTACCTGGGGTGGTAGACTTCCCAAAGGTACTAATATGCATTTCTTGGTAATGCATTTTAAGCCATGGCTTTGGCACCAAGCATTTGTCTGTATTAGACCTTCTGGAAGGGTGTTCTCAGCTTGGGGGAATTCAATGACTGCTCCCAGTTTGCAACCATCTGTGAACTTGGTCAGCAAAAGGCCTATGACATCCAAGAAGTAGATGCCAAAGAGGAGTGGGCCCAACACATAACCCTGGAGGACTCTACTATTGACTGGCCACTTTGTGGAGGTAACCTCACTGTTTCTAACCTCCTGGATCTTATCAATGACCAGTTAGCTATCCAGACTGTTATAAAAAAAATTACTCCTAGTTCATTAAGTTTGTTGACAATTCCCAAGTGGGGTATTGTACCAAATGCTTTAGCCAGATCTAAGTAGGCAGTATGCACCATTTTCCCCTCAACCATTGACTCAGTGAGCTTGTCAAAGAAGATCACCAGATTCAGTAGGCATGACTTCCTCTGACAAAGCCAAACTGGGTTGGATCCAGTATCTAGAGGTCTCCTTCTGTCCTTGCTGATAATTTCATGATAACTCTTTCCATAGCCTTGCAAATTAGACTAGTTAGACTAATGGGTCTGTAGTTTCCAGTATCTTTTGAAGGTCCTTCCTTATAAAGGGGGATGACTACTGCAGTCCTCCATTCATGTGGCATAAAGCCTGTTTTAAGACTATAGTTACATAATGACTCCAAGTATCCTGATAAGTTATATTTTAGACTATTCAGGAGGCATACTGGGATGTTAATGGGGCCCACTGAGGCTGTGTTCTTGGCTTTACTGATTTCAGTCAGTACATATGCCCATGTTATAACTGGAGTGGTTATGTTTGAGGGCATTTTTGAGGTGATGGTCGGGGTGAGAGAGGGGTAAAGTTGGAAGTTAATTTGTCTGCTAACAGGTCTGCTACATCTTCAGGTTCAGTGAATGTGGCACCATTAACCACCAGTCAAACACATTGCTGTATCCTTCCATTGATGTTTCTGACATAGCTGTAGAAGGCTTGATGGTTATCTTTCACCTGAGAGGCTATTTTAACCTCAAAGTTGGCAATGCTTGACCTAATAAGCCCTCTTAGTTGCCTGTTTGCTTTGATGAGAGAGTCTCTGTTTTCATGGAAATTAGCCTTCCTGATTTTTACAATCATTTTTTTACCTTTTGTTGTATACACTGTTTAATTTGGGATGCCACCAGAGTAGTTTGTTTCTAGGGTTAGTCTGGGGCTTACTTCTGATAGGTACAGCAGCCTCTATGCAACCACTGACATGGCATTGGCTGTACAGTTTCTGAGAGCAATTCATCATAGGCTGCTGTGTTCTCCGGGTTTGGAGGGGTACTGAATTTTGACAGCTGAGCACTCAATAAAGGGTAATTTGCTTTGGAATAGTTTCCAACTGTTACTGGTTTAAGGGGATTAAAGAGTTGATTTTAATTTTGAAGCAAACAGCTTTTTGTTCAGACATTACCAGGGAGGATGAGATAGGGGAGAGGGGGGTCCAACATTGTCCCATATTTGTAAGCACAAGTTCCTTTATGGTGGAGCCTCTAGTGGGCATATTTACTATCTGGTCAAGAATATATGTATTTGGACTTTTAAGATGGTTGCACACTGAGTAACAACTTAATTTCAGCTCTCCCAGTGTGAAAACAAACTCAGAAAAGAGAGACAGCGAACTTGTCTTTTTGGGTAAATTTCAGTACCTGGCTAGTATGTGTACTGCCTGGATGCTGGCAAAAAGAAAGTCAGAGAACCTGAAAGAAAATCAATCACAAAAGGTGATGAGAAATCACTGAATAGGAAAAATTCTGCAGCTGTTCAGAATAAAGCAGTGCAAGTTCCAGCTTTGGTTTAAGGCATGGCTTCCAGTAATCTAGAGGAAATAATAAGGCAAATGTACTCAGAGCTGATTAAAATACCAGAAACACTGAAGGAGTACATGAACTAAAGTAACAAAAGTCTGGAAAAAAATGGAAGAAGCCTTAAACAGATACTCAGAAGAGGTGAAAAAATTAAAAAAATCAGAGGCTGAAATGAAGAAAAGGATGGCTGAATATGACACTGGTCAAGAATAGATGTTTCAAAAAATAACTGAATTAGAGGACAGAGAACATAGGGAAATGTGAGATTTTCTACTAACCAGAGAAGCTGGAAGGAACAGACTGTATTCATTTTATGAAAGCACAAACATGCAATTCAACTGGTATTCCACAGCAGGAGCTGTTAACTGAAAAGCACATTGTTTGTATGCTTCAAACCTGGCCATGAGAAAGCAACCTAGGACTTTAACAGTAAAGATACAATCCTACCAGTAGAAAGAGCTTATTCTGACAAAAGTGTAGCAGAAGGACAAAGTACTAAAAGTGGGAGACAGTAGAGTGTTTGCGAAAAATGATTATGCACCGTACAACAGGCAGAATACGAGCACATTTATTCCAATAATTAGGGAATGTTGAGAAGGCAGTTTGAGATTCAAGCTGCTGTATCCAGCTATTTTCAGAATATTCTTTCCCGGAGGGTCAAAATATATATTTTTTTGATGCAGAACATGCTAAGCAGGAAATATAAAAGTTTATCCAACAAAAACTGAGCTATCAAACAGAAAGATTCTGCTTCTTGTTCATCTGGTAATAAGGCTCATAGAGAGACTGTTCCAGGGAAACATTTACCAATGTTTCAAAGGAAAACACTTGAAAGAAAAAAGTACACAAGTTGACTAAAAGAACCAGGAGTACATTGGAAATGAAGCAGAGACTGGATTTAGGAGCTGGAGGTCAACAGGAAGAAAACCAGCAACTTGGGGAATTGAAAAATGTGGGTTTACAAATCATTATTTATATTTGTGAAACATGACAGAACAAGAAAACCTGGAAATATTGGACTTCTATGACTTTGTTAAACTTGTAGGGGACTCTAAAACATATGTCCTACTTCATGTCATTAATGTTTGGAAGAACATTTAGGAGAGAGGAAGAGAAAGGAAGAGTTAACTGTAAGTAAAGCAAAATTTTGCTCTAAACAGTAGTATTTTCATAATGCATGACAAAACCCACATACTATAAGGTAAAGCTTTCTCAGTTCATTTTGAATGTAATAGGGATACTAAAATAAAATGTGACGCTGTTTATCTCCCTTCTTCTTTATTTCTCCTTGTTCAGTTTTAAGAATTGTAGGCACTACAATCTAAAAAAAGAAGAAAAGTCTGGACAAAAGATCATGATACAGGAAAAACTGATATACTTTTTCTTACTCTTACAGAGGGGAATGACTGAATTAAGCCTCCTGTCGTGATCTAGTAACAAGTTTTAAGTGGAAATAAACAAAAAAGAACACTGAATATAATAAAAACTTTTCCTGTAGCAAATAAATGAGTGCTTTTTTTATAGTAGAAACAACTATCTGGTTCTCATGTTTCTATGGAGACAATCTGATAAGGGACAATAAAGCAAAATACTCTTTTCTTTCAATGGCCAGAAGATGATGTTTTCTGAAGGCATTCAAGTATTTTTCTAATCTGGGAGAGAAACAGAGGAGTACAGATAAGACAAAAACAGCACTTAGTTGAGGTAGAAGCACATGCTGTATCATGCATCTTAGCATGGATAACCTTCCTTATATGTTACCCACACCTTTGAGTGTAGTTGTCAGTCTGGGAAAATGTTCTGATTAGGAGGGTTAAACTTCAATATTTGAAGATGTACATAGTTTTGTGTGTTCGTATTAAGTTAATAGGTGTTAGGGGTGTTCTGGAGGGGTAGTTTGTTTGAGGGTTCTCATTAAAACATAAGGTTATATAAGATTTGACATAAGTTCAAATGGATAGGATGAGAAATACCTGCATAAAAGATCAACCTGTCAAACATTAGTGTATGCATGTAACACAAAAGCTGAAACCAGACATTTAAACAAAAGGTTGTTACACAACAGGTGGGAATAATAAGTTCTTAACATAATGGCACTTTCTATATTATCTTTAAATTTGAATGGTCTCATGGATGTGTGTGTGTGTGTATATATATATATATATATATATATATATATATATATATATATATATATATATATAAAGAGAGAGAGAGAGAGCTAGCTACTTTGTTCAAAAATACGTTGCATACAACAAACAAAGTAAATGCTAAGTTTCACTGATGCCTAGTCAGATCAGCTGTCTAAAAAAAAACCCACACAGAAAACATGTTTTGCAGGGGAGCAAGCCCTCCTGCATGCCCCATGTGGGGGCTGTGCCCCCCTACTTAAATATACCAACTCCGAGATCGCACTACAGTGAGAAAAAGGAAATATTCCCATTCCGCACTGTACTGTGATCTCTATATTCTGTTTTTGAAGTTTTGATACTTCAACCAACTGGGTTCGACCAAGTGGGTTTTCGTACAAATGAAGTACACCCATATATATGGGTCTACTTCATAAGCATGAAAGACCACAATACTGAAGACAAGAAGGCAGTGACAAAAACTCTGAAACTTCATTTCAATAAACGGCCACAAACCTGACAATTTTCCAATGGTAAGAAACCACTGGGCTAAAAACTGACAGGAAATACACCACACCATCTCCAGCCTATGTGTGTTTTCACTGAAATGATGTTTCGCAGTTTTCATCTCGGCCTTCTCACCTTTGGTATTGCTACAGGAGACACATCTGGAAAGAAATGAGCAGAATCACGTGAATTTGATAAAGAATGGATTTCAGCATGGTTATACAGTGGAAATTCTGAGACAATGGAAAAGGGGACTGCATATATTAAATGGATTTCAGCATGGTTATACAGTGGAAATTCTGAGACAAAGGAAAAAGGGACTACATATATTAATTGCAAGAAAAGCTCCAATCATGATAGAAGAGGGAAAAAAGATAATAATTATAGATTTGTAGAACTAAGGGGCTACTGGAAAGAGAAGAGAATTACACCGGCATGTATTTTATATTCCACCTAAAAGTGCTATAATGGAGCTTAAGAAAATTCTAGGAGAAATAACCAGCTTTCAGCAGGGAATATTACTTATAGGTGGGGACTGGAATTTGATTTGCAGCAGTAAGGATGTATCTCTTGGGCCCAGAAGGGGAAATATAAGAAGAGGGTAGATGTTTGAAGAAATTTATGAAAATATTTGGCATGGAAGATGCAAATTCAGTAGTGGGAGTTCAGAATGAATTTACATATTATTCCCCAAGGTACAAAAACTGGGTTAGGCTTGACAGAAATTATATTTCACAGGAACATGTGCATATAATTGAAACCCCAACCAGTGAGACAAAACCTGTGGGTCACCATACCTTTTACATATGGCGCCATTTGGTAGCAGAAGGAATGTAAAGAATGACACAACACATGAAGCTAAATACTGCCTGAAAATAGGAGGTGGCCACCAATGAAATGCTGAAAACAGTTATTGAAAAAAATCCAAGTGCTTTTGTCCATTCCAAATATTCTGGGACTTCATTAGAGATTAAAAAAAACATACACCAACATCATTTTCTTAAATAACTATAAGTCAGCCCTGTCAATTAAAACAAAATCATTCTTAAAGAAATAACACCAATATAATTCATGTTACACTACACTCACAAATATTAAATCTATAGTAAAAATTTAAATACACTACACAAATATATACTTGTGTTAAAAAATGATAAAATGACAAAATTGTCTTTAAATTAACTATTAATAAATTTCAGCTTTAATACAGACAAGACACAGATCATATCATTAAGTCCATTTGGACCAGCAGCATGTTATTTAATCTGCTAGTAGAGTTCCTTGACTCCCAAAATAACTTTCCATGGACAACCCCTAATCTCCTGTTTTAGATTATCAAGACCAAAAAACTTAAAACTGTGTCTTTCATTAATTTGTGTGTGCGTCCAAAGGGTGTTAGTTTGATTTTGCTTTTTATGGCATACAGATCTTTGTATATGCGTTCCTCAAATGCTCTTTCAGTTTTGCCAATATAATACATTGAGCATGTTTGGCAAATGGCCACATGTATCACACTTTTAGAGATACAATTTACATAAGTAGATTTAATGAAACCAATTTAATATTTATGCTCTACATCTCTTGTATTAACGGGCAATATGTACACCTTCCACACTTGTGAGTACTAATTTTGTTGGTAGTATAAATGTAACAACCATCAGACTTATTTCCTAAACATTCTATAGAATTCTTAACACACCAATCTTTCTAGAAGACAATACAATGGATTACTACCTATTGCTTCCATGTTCACCTATCCTGGATTAGAGTTTCCAGTTTCATTTAACAATATTGGAAACCCTGTCAATGTCTCTGTTGCTGAATCTAGTTCTGTTGTATGACCATGGAGTCCACCGCTAACAGTGGATAAAAAACACCTTCAGCCTTTTTATAATAAAGCTCTTCAAAAATACTGGAGAGAAATTCAGCTGGGTACTCTCATCTTGTGAACATGGGCACAATGTATTGCATTCATTCTGAAAATTTTTATTACTGGAAATCATTCAGCACAGTCACTGTGGCACTATGGGGTGGATAAAGTTTTAGCCAGTATTTGAAAGCCTAAAGGGAAGAGGTGTAGACCATCCTTGGCAAAACAACATGATCTGTTAACTATGTCTTCCCATGCTGACAAATATTGGATCCCCTTAGAATGACAATGGAAAGACAACCAGCTGTTTAAATCAATTTATTTATTTTTTTTGCTCATTTTGTGGCATCATCTTCAGTGATGGCAATATCCTGCTCAATGTTAGGCTCATACCATCCTGAGATACATAGTCTAAAAGCTTCATATTGTCTCTCTTCATATAGTCCAGGAAGGTACATCTCGGGTCATTTACACCTACATGGGTATGATAGAAACATACTGGTACCTGGGGAGGGGGGTAATGACTGGAGTGTGTGTGTGATTTGGAGGATTCTGACTCCAGATAAGCAACTAAGGGTCATCATCTGCTTGTTCATCCTGGTTAGAGGGGCATCAGTATATCTTACAATGGAATCTCCTATGACGAGAGTCCTGGGAAGTGTGTTTGCTTGCCTTAGGGGCTTAGTGTTTGGGGCTCCACTGAGAGTGACAGTACTTGTGGTGCTAAGTGTTGTTTTTTTATGAGTGCCTTTGGAGATGAGGCATAGCTTTGACAATGAATGATCTAGGTAATCTTTGTTGTTTAGAAAGACTGCTTTTAAGTTTCCCAGCACACGTTATTCTATGCATGTGTTGTGTGCATGATTTCAAAAATCTGATGTACACTTGTAAGTTAGAGATAACCTAAAGTGTCATTGTGTAAATACACCTCTCACAATAGTAAGTGGTTGTCAGTAAACATGAGGCAATTGATACATTGTCTCAAGATGCCCATATTCACCAAGCTGGACACAGAGAAGTTCAGAAATTTCATAACTATACTGTCCAGTCCTTTGATAATGTGAGTTACAAAGGGGAGGTATATTGGGGTTAGAAGGCTATTAAGGGTGCTTTATCTGAACAGATCATGCTAAAGTCTACCTAACTTTAATGTTCACACAATACTGAATTCAACTAAATCTGTTGGTATTGCCACTTTACTCCCAACTACCTGCTCTAAGCTTGTTGGCACACAAGGTATTTGAGTTGTAATGCTACATTACAGAGTATAGTTTTATGAGCTGTTATTTCTATGTGTGTGCTACTTTGCAGGGCACTGCTAATGCATGCAACAGTGCAAAATTTATATCAGAACAGAAAACTAACTAATGAGCCCTCTGGCCAGTAAAATAACTACACTGAGTCTTTCTGGGTATTTCCCAACTCAGACAGACCAAGCAAACACTTCCTACAACAAAATTAATAAACCCAGTCTTTCTGATGTTAAATACAGTAGAGACCCAAAACAGCAATGCTACCAGAAACCATTTAAATAACTTGCTGAAGGCAATTTCAAGACAGTCTTACAGCAGTATCAGTATAAAAGCAAGAAACCGTAGCGCTCATTCAATCAAAAGAACTTAAGTTTGATTGAGCAATTAAAAGCACTTGACTTTAACTTTACCTCAGTGGCACTGGATACAAGTAAGACACTTCTGGAATGCAGGCTAGGACTCGAAGCTTTGCTGAGCTCCTGCACAATGAGCAGGAGATAATACGTAGTAAAGGAATTTTACTTAACAGCCCTATTGGTTTGCTGGGTGGGCACGCAGTATCACAGATCTTTGGAAAACAATGAGCGGGAAGAGTACATAAACAGCTTATAGAACAGTCAACAGTAATAAAGAAAAGGAGGAAGGGACTTTGGAAATCAGATTATTATAAAGGTGGAAGCCAGAGACACCCTTATTTTAAAACAACACCAATAAGGGTAGGAGGACTGGGGAAAAACAAGCAGGCTAGCTCAAGAGGCATAGAATCAAATAAAGGCAGTACTGGACCTCTTTCCGAAACTTTAGCTTAATGTGTTAGTGGGGCATGGGTTACACACAGAATGCAACTTTAAGCAGGTAAAAGATAAGCAGAATATAAAAGCACTGGAGCAGAGCCAATTCTATCACTATTAACCTATTACAGTTTAAGGCACCAAATTTATCAGAACACTGTTTATGGAAAAAAATGCAATAATAAATGACTAAGGATTCAAAATCTCACTGGAGTACACATTTCTGCCACAGCTGTGAACGAAACTACAGGTTTATGGGACAGCAGGGTCTAAAATACAAAATGCTGTACAAGTAATTTTTCTTGTGGAAACAGAAGCACAAAATAATGCAGAAACACAATCTTCTCACAACTGCTAACAAAAATACAAGACTAAGGTCCCAGAATAAACTTAAAAATGCAAACAGATGGAACAGAGCAGAAAAGTACAAAGTATTATTATTACCACGCTGGTCACTAAGTGCAACTGAAATATTTAAGCATAATTTAAATAATTAAAATAATTTTATTTTTTTTTTTTTTTAAAAGGTAGTCACTTATAGTTCCACACCACATCAAGTCTTGGATACCTCCACTTTTATTTTTATTTTCTGTTGTTGAAGGAGCAATACCCCTGCAACCCTCATGAAGAGACTTTGCCCCCCAGTCCCACCTTACTTAAATATACTAACTCAATGTTCCCTCAACCTCAGAGAAAACCCTATACGCAGTGAATCACTGCTAGTGAACAAGCAAAAATACATAGAGAGCAGTACAACATGAAAGTGGTCATTGACAAGGTACAAATTCCTTTCAAAATTAATTTGCCTTGTAATCCTTAAGATTCTAAGATTTTATATCAGCAGCAGTAGTGACTGTCTATAGAGGTCTACAATATTTTATTAATTGCGATTCACCCAAATGCGCTTTCAGTAAAATTTTTCCAATGATTTCTGATACAGTGAAATAACATTTTAATGAAATGACTGACTACATGTTTGCGTGTTTGTATGTACATATACAGACATAAATGTATACATCTTCATTAATATATATATATATATATATATATATATATATATATATATATATATATGAAGATGTTTATTTATATATAAAACATGTGCACACCCATACTCAAATAAAAACAGATACTTCAAAAAAATCTAATATAATAATAAAAAAAAACAGTACCAAGCACATTTGTAGACTAAGTAAATGTTTTATTAATTAAAAGGCATGCACTGCTTACAACAGATCCGAGTTTCACCCTCTGGCTTTATCAATGTTGAGTATTTGTTAGACTCAAAACAAACTGTGTACTCACATAGGTTATTTTCTTTCAAATCATCAAACGTGGGGCAGGAACTATATTTTGTAAAAATTCCTTCATTTGTAGTCATGGACAATTGAAGGATGGTTTTATTAGGATTTTCTATATATTTGTATTTTACATTTATTTATTATTTATTTTATTTTACATTTGTTGACTGGGCTAGTCTAACTGGATATATGTCCATTTTCAGTAGAGGCCCGGGGAGAAAAGCTCCAAGCATCAGCAGTGACAAAGCATACAATAAATATCAATAGTAAAATGAGTTACAGTACATTGTTTAAATTGTAAGTACGATAAACTTGTACAGAGTTCTTTACTGTGTTTAAGTAAAGAACAAATACAGAGAACAAACAAACAGCATTTGAGAGAGAAAAAAAATATATGGAAATTCCAAAAATGTATTAATTTTTTTTTTTTTTTTGGAAGAAATCTTTATTACAGGTAGACAACATAGAACAGTGGAGTAGAGAAGCATTGGGAGGGCAAGCTTCATAATTCATAGTTCATAATTTGAACAATTTATTTGCTTTTTTAATTGTCATTTGTTATATGTATTATATGGCTTTAAATACATTTAATTGTTTTGAGAACAGTAAATAATTAATAGTGAGTATCATTCTTTATATATTAAATATCTAGTTTTCTATCTATAAGGATAGCCAAACCAATGAGGTGTTCAGAAAATGTCTGTCACAACTTAGATATACAATATGAAATGTGCTTGTTTCTGAAGTGTTTACAATATTTTGCTCTTTTGGGGCCATTTTTCTGTTCATTATTTAGATTTAAGAATAGCCTAGACCATGGTTTTCTGCCTCTTTCATCTTCCACACATAGATACAACAATTCACCCCCTTAAACTCTCCTCAAACAACTTTCAGTTATTTCTCCCCCTTCCAACATCACCACATGTGCACTCTCCCTTTTTACTTATTATATTCAGAAATCCTCCCCCTACTGCTCTCCTCTGCCTGTACATACCTCAGTTTAAAATAGTGGTCCTTCTCTAGTTTTCATACTTTTGTAGAAGATTTGTTATGCAGTACAAATAAAGTACAGTTGTGTACACTTACCATAAATGTAGATGTTCGAGTGTATTCGCTGTTGCAGTCATTACAATTGGGTTATCCTGCTGGCAGGCTACCCTCAGTCGGCCTGAATTCCAAAGTCTAGGTCCAGCGTCGGTTGCTGTCATCTCTTTCCTGACATCAGTGCGCCAGGGGTATAAAAGATGCAGCCGATGCCATTTTCTTCAGTTTTTCTTGCCCCAGATGTCAGGTGCCCCCAAAAGGGTAGGCTAAAAATATGTCAATAAAACATGCATGCAACAAAGTATATATTTTGCCTTCATCTACAAGCAAATACACCACATAGGTTGTATAGAATAGAGAAGTACAGATAAGTTCCAGCAAAGAAATGGGGGATGGCGGGTGGGTAACCCGGACTGCAACAGTGAATACACTCGAACATCTACATTTATGGTAAGTGTACACAACTGTACTATGTTCTTCGTGTTTCACTGTTGCAGTCAATACAATTGGGTTGAATCCCAAAGCTAAGGTTGGGAGGCTGGAGCTAAATAGCATTAGGAGCGGCTATTAGGCCCTGCAGAACTGCAGTGGCAAAGCCTGCCCTGGATTTAGAGCAGAGTGGTAAGTGATAGTGCTTTGTGAAGGTGTGCACTGAACTCCAAGTAGCAGCCTCTAAAATGTCTTTGGTTGGTACACCCCTGAGGAAGGCTGCTGAAGTGGCTGCTGCTCTGGTTGAATGTGGCCTAATGCCCTTAGGTACTATGTTGTGAATAGCAGAAATGAATGCAGTGGCCTATCCACTTTGAAATAGTCTGCTTTGAGATGGCCTTTCCTTGTGATCCTGCAGCATATGCCACTAGTAGTTGCTTTGTCATTCTGAAAGCTTTGTTTTTTTCAAATAGAAGAATAGCTGTCTGTGTATGTCCAAAGAATGCAGAATTCTCTCCCCCTTATTCTGTGGGTTTGGATAAAACGTAGGCAGATGAATAGTTTGGTTAAGGGCGACACTGGACACTACCTTAGACATAAATGTCGGGTTTGTCCTCAGAGAAACCCTGTCTGGATAAAAAATGATAAAAGGTTCCACAGCCATGAGTGCCTGTAGCTCTGATACTCATCTTGCAGAAGTTATTGCTAGGATCAGTGCTGTTTTCCAAGATAAAAAATTTATATCAGCTGTAGCGGCTGGCTCAAAAGGAGGCAGGGTGAGTTTTTCCAAGACATAATTGAGGTCCCATGCAGGTATTGGTGATCTCCTTGGAGGCCTTAAATTTTTGGCCCCTCTGAGGTACTGCCTTAATAAAGGATGAGAAAAGATTGGTGGCTCTGTATTTCAATGAGCCGAAAAGGCAGGGCGTGAATTTTTATAGATGAAAAGTATAGGCCGTTGTCCAGCATCTCAGTCAAGTATTACAAAATCTGAGGAATATTTGGTACATCTGTGTCTATTCCTTGTGCCTGGTTCCAAGCACAGAATCTCTTCCATTTCCAGCATAGGATTTTCTAGTACTAGGCCTCCTGGCCTCCAAAATGACATCCATCACCGCTTTAGTGACAGGTGTGTTTTGTATGACTACATTATTCGCCATGCTGCCAGATTTAAAGTCTTGAGTTGGCTGTGCAGGATCTGATTGTTCTGCTGGGACAGTAGATGAGGCACTTGAGGTAAGGTCCAGACTGGGCATTGAGACAAGTTCCTTAGGATTGGATACCAGTACTGGCATGGCTAGTCTGGGGCAATCAGTATCATTTTTGGCTTCTCCTGTCTGACCTTTAGGAGTACCTTGGGGAGGAGAGGCAGAGGAGGAAAGGCATATACTGTTAAGTTTTTCCAGCTGAAAGATAGGGCATCCACTTTCCATGCTTGTGTGTGATAAGTCCTTGTGCAGAATCTCTTTAGTTGGCAGTTGTGAGGTGAGGCAAATAGATCTATGTCCGGGCATCCCCACTTCCTTGTTACCATGCTGAAGACTTGTGGATCCAATTTCCACTTGTGGGGATCCATGAGGTTTCTGCTTAGTTTGTCTGCCAGAGTATTTATCTTTCCTGGCAGGAATTGTGCCTGCAGATGTACTTGGTAAGTCAATGCTGTGTCCCACAAAGTCATGGCTAGTCTGCAAAGGGGGTAAGAATGAGTGCCTCCCTGCTTGATTATATACCACATGACCGTGGTATTGTCTGTCTTTATCAGTAGTTGTCCTGGATGAAGTAGGTCCTTGAAGGCTGTCAAGGCATTTTGAACAGCTAGCATCTCTTTTTGATTGATATGTAGATGCATTTGGTTTGCGGACCATGTGCCTTGAATACATCTTCCTGCCATGTGGGCTCCCCAGGCATAATCCGATGCATTCATTGTTAATGTCTGTGTGGCTGGGGGTAGAGTGAATGGCTGTCCCTTGTTCTGGTGACAGGCCTTCGCCCACCATTGAAACTCCTGTTGCAGGCAAGGAATGAGAATAAAGTACAGTTTTGTACCTACCATAAATGTAGATGTTCGAGTGTTCACCCTGCTGCAGTCATCACACTTAGGTTATCCTGCCATCAGGCAGTCCCACAGTTGGCCTGAGTTCCACAGTCTTGGTCCGGCGTCGGTTGCTGTCGCTTCTTCCCTGACGTCAGTGCGCCAGGGGTATATAAGAGGCATCTGACACCATTTTCTCCAGTTTTTCTTGCCCCAGATGTCAGGTGCCCCCAATAGGTAGGCAATATATATCTATATAAAAATAAAACAATACCTTCAGGCACAAGCAAATACACTGCAGAGGTTGTATAGGATAGAGTGGTATAGATAAGTTCAGCTAGTTCAGAGGGGATGGAGGGAGGGTAACCTGCACTGCAGCAGGGTGAACACTCGAACATCTACATTTATGGTAGGTACAAAACTGTACTATGTTCATCGTGTTACCCTGCTGCAGTCATCACACTTGGGTTGAATTCCAAAGCTAAGGATGGGTGGTGGGGTTAGAAGAAACTAGTAGGCCCTGCAAAACTGCAGTGGCAAAACCAGCTCTAGTCTTAGAATATAGAGGTAAGTGATAGTGTTTGGTGAAGGTGTGCACTGAACTCCAAGTTGCAGCTTCCATAATATCCTTGGTTGGCACTCCCCTGAGAAAGGCTGCTGATGTAGCTATAGCCCTGGTGGAGTGGGACCTAAGGTTAGTAGGTACTGGTTTCCCATGATGCGTGCAGCAGAAACGTATGCAATGCCCTATCCATTTAGAAATGGTCTGTTTTGAGATAGCTTTTCCTTGTGATCCTGCAGCATAGGCTACAAAGAGCTGTTCAGATTTTCTGAAAGCCTTAGTTTTATCCAAGCAGTAACGTAATTGCCTGTGAATGTCCAAAGAGTGCAGGAGACTTTCTCCTTTGTTCTGGGGATTTGGGAAAAAGGTGGGCAAATGAATGGTTTGGTTTAGGGCCACACTGGATACCACCTTTGGCATAAAGGAAGGGTTAGTTCGTAGAGAGACTCTGTCTTGATGAAAAATGAGGAAAGGCTCCACTGCCATTAGTGCCTGTAGCTCTGAGACTCTTCTAGCTGAGATTATTGCTAGTAGCAGGGCAGTTTTCCATGAAAGAAATTTTAAATCAGCTGAAAAAGCTGGTTCAAAGGGCGGCAGTGTAAGCTTTTCCAGAACAAAGTTGAGATCCCAAGTAGGTGTTGGTGCTGTCCTGGGCGGTCTTATGTTCTTAGCCCCTCTGAGGTACTGTCTTAGGAGTGGATGTGAGAATAAAGGAGGATCCGTGTTGTAATGAACTGAAATTGCTGAGGCGTGGATCTTAATAGATGAAAAGGAAAGTCCTTTGTGCAACATCTCAGTTAAATATTGTAGAATCTGAGGAATGTTTGGATCAAGGGGATTTTGGCCTTTAACCTGGTTCCAGGCACAAAATCTTTTCCATTTGTCTGAATAGGTTTTGCTGGTGCTGGGCCTCCTGGCCTCCAGAATGACATCCATAACAGCTTTGGATAGAGGTGTTAGCTGGTTGTTTAGGTAATTTGCCATGCAGCCAGGTTTAAAGTCTTGAGCTGGCTGTGTAGAATCTGATTGTCTCGCTGGGTGAGCAGGTGAGAAATTTGTGGTAAAATCCATGGTGGGCCATGGGCCATGGGCCATGTTCCTTAGAATTGGATACCAATGCTGACGTGGCCAGTCTGGTGCAATGGTATCATTTGTGGCCTCTCTAATCTGACTTTCAGCAGTACCTTTGCTAGAAGAGGCAGTGGAGGAAAGGCATACACTGTTAATGTTTTCCAACTGAATGAGAGGGCGTCCGCTTTCCAAGCTTGTGGATGAAATGTCCTTGTGCAAAATTTTTGAAGTTGGTAGTTTTGGGGGCTGGCAAACAGATCCATGTCTGGGCGTCCCCATTTTTGAGCTATCATTACAAATACGTGTGGATCTAGTTTCCACTCGTGTGGATCCATGATGTTTCTGCTTAGGTCGTCTGCCAATGTGTTTTTCTTTCCTGGCAGGAATTGTGCTTGTAATTGAACCTGGTAAGACAGTGCTGTGTTCCACAAGGTCATTGCTTGCCTGCATAGAGGGTAGGAATGTGTGCCCGCTTGCTTGTTTATGTACCACATTACTGTGGTATTGTCCGTCTTTATTATTAGTTGTCCTGGGTGTAAGAGGTCCTTGAAAGCTGTTCGGGCATTCTGTACTGCTAGCATTTCTTTTTGATTGATATGCAGATGCCTTAGATCTGTTGTCCATTTGCCCTGAATGCACTATCCTGCCATGTGTGCTCCCCAGGCATAGTCCGATGCATCTGTTGTCATAGTTTGCCTGGCTGTGGGTAAGGTGAAAGGCTGACCCTTGTTTAGGTGACATGCCTGTGCCCACCATAGAAACTCCTGTTGAAGGCAGGGAATGAGTGGTATCATTGTTTCCAAGCTGTGGCTGTGCTAAGTCCATACGCTTTTCAGGTACCATTGTAATTTCCTCATATGCAGTTTTGCAAATGGTATTAGTAGTATGCAAGATGCCATGAATCCCAAGGCCTGCAGAATATTTCTTGCAGGGAGTTGGGTCTTTGTTGCCATTATTTTTAAATATTGAGTCAGCTGTTGTTGCTTGTCTGGCATGAGATAAGCCATCTGGGCCGTTGTATTCAAGCTGGCACCCAAGAATATTATGTTTTGTGAGGGCACTAGTTTTGATTTCTTTTCATTTACTGTGTACCCTAGGCAACTTAGAAGGTGTTTGACAAATTCCAGATGTTTTAAAAGAATGTCCTTGCTTTCTGCTTGAATAAGGCAGTCATCCAGGTATGGGTATATCTGAATTCCTCTTTGCCTGCAGTATGCAGTTACTGGTGCCAGGCATTTTGTGAAGACCCTGGGTGCAGTAGATAAGCCAAAGGGCAGTGCAGAGAATTGATAATGTGTTGAACCTGCAATGAAGCGGAGGTATCTTCTGCAATTTTGTCTGATAGGGACATGCTGGTATGCCTCCTTGAGGTCCAACGTTACTAGCCCAGCATGGGAAGAAGCTGCTGTAGTGTTAGTACCTTGAATTTTGGTACTTGCAGATAGGTGTTCAGAATTGAAAGATCCAGAATGGGTCTCCATGCTTTGCCTTTTCTTGGGACTAGAAAGAGTCTTGAGTAAAATCCTTGTCCTTGCTCCTGTGTAGGTACCTGTTGAATGGCTCTCATGTCCATGAGAGCTGTAATTTGTTTTTGTGCCTCTGCCCATTGATTTGGTGACAGGTTTGGCATTCCTTTTATCCTTGGCAAGGTATGAAAGTGGAATCTGTATCCTTGTGAGACAATGTTTAGGACCCATTTGTCTTTTGTAATGATGTGCCAGTTGTCTGCAAAAAAATGCTAGTTTTCCTCCCAAGGGAGCTGCCAGGAGAGATTTGCTTGGTAGTTTGAGGATTGAGTCATTGTGTTTGTCTTCTGCTAGCTTGGGGCCTGTCTTCTCCTCCTTTCTGGGTAGCAGTACCCCATTGGCGAGGTTTGTAAGGGCCTTGTGACTGACCTCTGCCCCTTGGGCATCTGTATTTGCCCCTCTGTGATCTGTCAGAAGCTGGAAAGGACCAGTTATTTGTTGGCCAGTTTCTGCTGAAACGAGGATGTTGTGTACCTTTAAAAAAATCCTTGACCGTCTGCATAGACTTTGCCTTATCCAACATTTTCTTTAAAACCTCTTCTGCTTTGACACCAAATAATACATCCTGCTGTAAAGGTGCATCCAATAATTTTGCTTTAACATGATCAGGTACGGTTTGTTCTTTTAACCAAGCATGTCTACGTATGACAGACCCAGTAACAGCTGCTCTACAGGAAGCTTCCAATGAATCAAATCCACATTGTAAAGTATGTTCGCCCACCTGTTCAGCTGCATGCAACAGATCCTGCATTTCCTTGAATTCAGACTGTTCAGTATGTGTGCTCTTTTTTGTTTTAATTGAGACATTAGGAATTGCTGATATTTCAGCATGTGAAACTGACAGTTTAATGCCCTCATAGCCAGAGTTGCTAAGGTGTATATTTTCTTTCCCCATCTATCTAGGGCTCTGGAATCCCTTTCAGAGGGCACAGGATTTTTAGCCACAGAAGCTTTAGCCCCCTTGGGACCCTGGGAAATTGTTTCTGAGTCAGCCACATGGCTTTTATAAAGGAATTTGTGTGAGTCAGGTACTCTGTAGTATCTGTCTGGCTTGGCTGGAGTAGGAAGTAGAGAGTCTGGATTTTGACTAGACTCCAAGTAAACATCATCCACAATATCTAAAACTGGAGGGATAGCAAGTGGTCTGTGCTGGGGTAGTAAAAGGAACTCTCGGAGCCTTTTCTTAGAATCAGAGTAGCCCTGGCCTTCCCAGTGGAAATGTTCCCTCATGGTATGTAAAGTTTCCCCAAAGGAGTAGTCTTCAAGGGGAGATGCTGAGGGAATAGTGTCTTCAGCATCAGAGTCTTCATAAGGGGGAAAAGTGTAATCCTGTTCCTCAGAAGAATCTGAGGAAACTGAAACCTGGTCAGAGGAAGCATAATCCTCCTCTTGTCTTGGTCTTTTATCTGGAGGGGGATGGGAATCCCTGATTAGGGTAATCAAATCTTCAGCCATCTTAAGCATCTGTTTCTTAGGCATGGGGCCTTGAACTGTAGACTGATGTACAGTCTTTTTTGGTTTTAAAGGAGTTTTAAGCTTAGCATAAGATTTAATGGTGAGTGTAGTCGGTCTGAAAACACCTTCTGCAACCGAAGGTGTTTCCACTGCACCGGGGTCTCCTTCTGCTCCGGTGTCGGAAGGGCCTAATAAAGATGGCTGTGTCGGCCTAGTACACTCCGCTTGAGAATGTGCAGCTGTCTGGTGTTCCAATTCTGCGGTTGTCAGGGGCTGTATACGCGCCTCACTGAAAACCGGAGAACCGGCAACAGGCCCAGCAGAGGCCTCGGAGTCTGGCTTGTTCCTAGGCTGCCTGTCCTTATCCTTGTGTTTTTTTATGCATGCCAGTCGTCGGCTGCTCCGACAGCATGATATAATTAAATTGCATACCAAATTAATGTTGTGTGAAGTAAAAACGGCGTTTGATAGTTTGTTTATTAAACCTAGCACAAAACCGACAACCTGTGACGTTGTGGTCTGGGCCTAGGCAAAGAATACAATAAGAATGGAAGTCCTTATGAGGTATTTGCTTCCCACAAGAAATGCAATTGTTAACTTTTTCTGACATCGGACTGAGGCAAGAAAAGGTTCCCCAATGGGGTACTTAGCTTTACTGAAGACTTCGGACTGAAATTCGAATCGAAAATCTCAGGTGTCGGCCGACTGGCACTTGCGAACTGCTTCTGCTTCGGGCACCGCGCGGCAAGAAAGACTGAAGAAAATGGTGTCGGATGCCTCTTATATACCCCTGGTGCACTGACGTCAGGGAAGAAGCAACAGCAACCGACGCCGGACCAAGACTTTGGAACTCAGGCCGACTGCAGGACCGCCTGACAGCAGGATAACCCAAGTGTGATGACTGCAGCAGGGTAACACGATGAACATCTATTGTTTCCAGGCTGTGGCAATGTTGAGTACAAACACTTTTTAGGTACCATTGAAGTTTCGTCATATGCAGTCTTGCATATGGAATTAGTAGAATGCAGGATGCCATGAAGCCCAAAGCCTGCAGAATTTTTCTTGCAGATAACTGGGCCTTTGTTGCCAACAGTTTGAAATAGGTAGTCAGTTGCCTTTATTTGTCTGGCGTGAGATAAACCATCTGGGCAGTTGTGTTTAAGCTTGCACCCAGGAATATTATCTCGAGAGGGTATTAGTTTTGATTTCTGTTTGTTGACTGTGTACCCTAGGTATGGTAGTAATCTCTTTACAAACGCCAGATGGTGTAGTAGAATGTCCTTGTTCTCTGCATGAATGAGGCAGTCATCCAAGTAAGGATATATTTATATTCCTCTTTGTCTGCAGTATGCAATTACTGGTGCCAGGCACTTTGTGAAGACCCTGGGTGCAGTAGATTAGCCAAAGGGCAGTGCAGAGAATTGGTAGTGCATTGAGCCAGCTTGAATCTGAGGTATCTTCTGCATGTTTGTCTGATTGGGACAAGCAGGTATGCCTCTTTTAGTTCTAAAGTCACAAGCCAAGCCTTCTTGCCCAACATGGGCAGAAGTTGCTCTTGAGTCAACATTTTGAATTTTGAAATATCCAGATATGTGTTTAGAATAGATAGGTCCAGTACTGGTCTCCAGGCTTTGTCCTTTCTGGGTACCAAGAACAGTCTTTAATAGAATCCTTGCCCTTGCTCTTGCTCTGGTACTTGTTGAATGGCCCTCACGTCCATGAGGGATGAGACTTGTTTTTGTGCCTCTGCCCATTGATGTTTTGGCAGGTCTGGCCAACCGTTTGCCCTTGGCAGGGTATGGAAGTGAAACTTGTAGCCTTTTGACACTATGTTTAAGACCCATTTGTCCTGGGTTATTATGTGCCAATTTTGAGAAAAAAGTGCTAGTTTTCCCCCTAAAGGTGCTGCCAGAAGATAAGCGCTTGGCGCAGGCAGGGGAAAGTCATTGGGACTGTTTCCTGTATGGCTGTGATTTGTCTTCTCCAGTTTTGGAGGTAGAAGCACCCCATTGTTTAGACCTGTATGAACCTTGGGGCTGGGATCTGCCTCTAGGGCTTCTGTATCTGCCCCTTTATGGCCTGTCTGACACTGGAAAGGACCAATTCTTTGTAGGCCAGTGTCTGCTAAATCTTAGTGGCTGTACCTGTAAGAAATCCTTGACTGTTTGGATAGATTTAGCTTTGTCCTCCATTGTCTTTAACACCTCTTCTGCTTTAACACCAAACAAAGTATCATGCTGTAATGGATCTAATAATTTTGCTTTAACATGATCAGGTAGATTTTGTTCCTTTAACCAAGCATGCCTCCTAATGACAGAAGCCGTAACTGCGGACCTGCAGGAGGCCTCCAGAGAATCAAAACCACATTTCAAGGTATGCTTTCCAACTTGTTCAGCTGCATGCAATAATTTCTGCATTTCTTTGTTTTCTGCACATTCAGAATTAATCAACATTTTCTGTTTAAGCAGTGACATAATATATTGCTGATATTTGAGCATATGAAACTGATAATTTAAAGCCCTTATAGCCAAGGTAGCAGAAGTGTAAATCTTTTTTCCCCATCTGTCCAGTGCCCTAGAATCCCTGGCAGAGGGAGTAGGGTTTTTTTCAGTGAAAGCCTTGACCCCTTTGGGACCCTGAGAGAGAGTTTCTGCGTCAGCAGCAGGGTTTTTGAAAAGGAATTTATGAGAGTCAGGAACCCTGTAGTACCTGTCTGGCTTAACAGGAGCTGGAGGTAAGGAGTCAGGGGTCAGACTGGACTCTGAAAATACATCATCTACAATGTCTAACACAGGTGGAATAGCTAGGGGCCTGTGTTGTTGTAGTAAAAGGTGTAATAACTAGGGGCCTGTGTTGTGGTAGTAAAAGGAAGTCTCTGAGCCTTTTCTTAGATTCTGAATAATCTTGGCTCTCCCAGTGGAAATGCTCCCTCATGGTATATAAAGTTTCCCCAAAAGAATAATCCTCAGGAGGAGAGGCTGAAGGGATAGATTCTTCAGCATCTGAATCCTCATAGGGAGGAAAAGAGTATTCCTGATGAGAAGAGGAATCAGACGAAATGGAAACCTGATCTGAAGATTCATATTCTGTCTCCTGCCTAGGCCTTTTATCAGGAGGGGGATGGGAACCCCTGATCAAAGTAATTAGGTCTTCGGCCATTTTGAGCATCTGCTTTTTAGGCATGGAGGCCTGTCCATGAGGATTTTGTACTTGTTTCTTTGTCTTTAAAGGTGCTTTAGTCTTTGCCTTTGAAGCTGAAGTTGTTTTAATATATAACTGAGTAGGTCTGAAAACACCCTCAGAAGCTGATGCCTGCTCAGCGGCTCTGGACCCATCTGAGGGAATAGTTTCCGAAGGTCCAATACCTTGAGCTTCCAGCGGCCTGGTCAACACCACATGGGTGTCGGTAGTGGCCTGCGAGTCTAAAGTAGCAGTCATCAGGGGCTGCGAAGGCGCCTCATTGAGAACCGGCGACTGGCTTAGAAGAAGCCTCATCGTTGGTTTTGGACCTCGGATGCCTGTCCTTTTCTTTGCGTTTCTTGTGAATTCTTGTGTAGTCGGATGGCTATCCGATGACATTGCATAGTTAAATCTTCTGCCAAAATAGTGAAATGCAAAATCGTACCAACGCTTAATAGTGCGTTGGTAAAATCTAGCACAAAACTGACAGCTAGCAATGTTGTGGTCAGGGCCTAGGCAAGGAATACAGTAAGAATGAAAGGCCTTATCAGGTATTTGCTTCCCACAAGAAATACAATTATTAACTTTTTCTGACATCGGTCTGGAGCAAGAAAAAAGTTTCCCCAATGGGGTACTTAGCTTTTAGTGAAGACTTCGGATCTGAAATTCGAACACGAAAATCTCAGGAGTCGATCGACCGGCACTTGTGAACTGCTTTTGCTTCGGGCACCACGCGGCAAGAAAGACTGAAGAAAATGGCGTCGGCTGCATCTTTTATACCCCTGGCGCACTGACGTCAGAGAAGGGGCGACAGCAACCGACGTCGGACCTAGAATTTGGAATTCTGGCCGAAAGCAATCCTTTTCATAACAGTTCCAGTAGCAGAGCAGGCATCGGTTGATTCATAAGCACACTTCAAAGAGTGTTTAGTCGCTTGAGACACACAGAAGCAATAAGATTATTCATAGAGCATTTTTCCTCACAATAGGGAAAGGTGGTTACAATTATTCTCATATTCTCAAATGATGCAGGCATAAACTTTAACAAAGCTTGACAGTTAAAAATTCTAAAAATAAATGTGGCAAAACTTTTCCCCAAATCTATTAAAGGCTTTCCCCTCTTTATCAGCAGGGAAGGGACCGGAATATACCAGATGTGTGACATCAGTAGGATTTACCAAAAAAATCACTGTAGGATCAGACCTGGGATTAGAAAATAAAAGATAGTATGATTCAGGTACTTTATAAATCTGTTTTTTAAGGACAAAAGGTGGCCTGTTAGGCATGGTACAGGTAGTAATAAATACATCCTCCAATGCTGGAAGAACAGGGGTGAGTTCAGGAAATTCCAGCTGTAATAAATCACAACACTGTATCAGGGACAGTGTAATATCATTATGTTCCCACTGAGACAACTGGTTCGTTCTGGACATGGTTTCTGAAAAAAAAAAAAAACTTTCAAGGGACTATCAGAAGAAACACTCTCCCCAAAATGAGAAGTAGTCACCTTAGGAGAGAAAGCAGTTGTCCTCTCAAAATCATTTTCCTGTTCAATACACTTGGAATTTTCAGAAAATAAAGATTTCCTTTATCTCTAAAAATAACACCAGAAACTGAAGGGTCAAGAACAGGAACTAAGCTCAGTAACTCACTCCTTTATAAAGTAACAGACAGAGGAAGATAAACGTTTACATTTCTGCTTCTTTTTGACAGGAATTTTTTTTGGCAGCAGACTGTCTCCTGTTATGCAAATCTCTCCTAGATGCAGGCATCCCAATCTGGTTAGGTAAAAAGAAATTCCTTGCTCCTTTCTCTGAGACTGACAAGGGAGGTTTTCCCTTGGCCACCAAGGGCACTCCAGCAGCCACAGTGGATGGGTCCAATACCCCACACCCCCAAATCCATGGTGGCTGAAAGGATTACACCAGAGGGAGATGACGTAAAAGATAAATGGTATGAGAAACCAGAAATTGCCACAACATTGTCATCCATCTGTGGCAGAGGCAAATTTGTAGCCTGCTGAAGAAATAAAGGCAGTCTGGGCAGTCTGTAAATTTCCTTATTTTTGTGGCCTGAAGAGGAGAGGGTAGATTCTGTCCGTCTGAGCTGGGAGTTTCTGGTTAGAGGCTTTTTGTGCCTGCTTATTTGAACTATTTCTTTCTGAAACTGGTACGCCTTGTTTGTTGTAGCATAGACTAGATTCAGACCTGCTGAATCTAGCTTTGTTTGTATAACTTGAGCACTAATCCTGGCTATCTTTTTTTGGAGAAGGTTCCCCTGCACCCTAGTGGCAGGAGTGTGCAGTTAGAACTTGTCTGATAATGGGGCTTAGTTTTTAGCTCTTATTGGTTAATTTGTTTAAATCAGTTTGCTCATTTTCTACTGTTATTAAATAAAAAATACACTTTATGCATCGACTCTTAGTTAGGGTTAGACTTTTCCCAGCGCCATAAAATCTGCCCTTCAAATTTTCCCTTAGAACTAGTCAGTTATTTTGTTTTAGCACTCAAATCTGTTTCTTTGAACTCAGCACTTGTTCAAAACTCATTGTAAGCACTAAGCTACTAATTACTACAGCACTCAACTTTCCTCACTTATCTAGATGAAAACAGTTTTTAGTACTTAAATAAGCAACTATCCAGGCATGTCTAAGGGTCAGTTCCTGGTGTTTTCTCCTGTCTACCTGATGAATCTGGGCATCTTGGGGCAATGCAGCAATTGCCTCATGTACACAGACAACCTTATCCTCCTACCACCCAACACTACAACTTGTGAGAGATGCACTTATATTGCCAAGCTGGAAGTAAAGCTTTCTTCACCCAAGACTGGACTAAACAGTCAAGAGGAGAAGGTAAACACTTGCACCACACCACACTCATCACATAGTCCCTCAAAACCTACACCATCAAAACACACATGGAAACACAAAAAACACACCTACATTCACGGAGGCTCTCAATAAAAATCTACCCAAGCAACAGAGCCCTGTAAAGCAGAAACACATGCAACCTCCACCCCCCAACACAACCCAAATGACACATAGCCCACAAACTCAGTGTGCCACTCAACCACAGCCCATAAGGCATAACAACGTACCCAACACTCTAGTCATAGGTGACTCTATAGTCAAGCACACTGATGTACCACTCACCAGGCTAAACAAGGAGAAAATTACTGTCAGCTGCCTGTCAGGTGCCAGGATCTGCCACATAACACACACACTCAGGTCACTCCACAACAAGTACAAATATGACTCTGTCATTGTCCATGTTGGTGTGAATGACCTGAGACGTACCTCCCTGGACTACATGAAAAGAGACATAGAGGAGCTCTCCGATCTTGTGGCCCAGGTAGGTATGACCCCAGCCCTGAGTAGCATCCTGCCATCACCCAGAATAATACCACAGTACAAGAACAAAATGATTGACTTCAACAACTGGCTAAGCTTCTGGTGTCATTCTAAGAGGATCCAGTATCTGTCTGCCTGGGATGACATGATCGACAGACCATGATGCTTTGCAGAGATGGCCTGCACCTGTCGCCCTTGGGATTCCAGATACGGGCTAAGGCTCTTGCCACCCCTATAGTGCCTTTGTTAGGCAAGGTTCAAATGACAAATTCACCACCGTAACAGGTCAAGCAAGCAAAATCTGAGAATAATGCTACTTAATGCCAGAAGTCTAAACCTCAAAATGCACTCACACTAGGCACTCCTTAAAATGGAGACCTGCTTCAAGGCTCCAAATAGCACCCCTGCATTACCAAGCTATAATTCATACCACATCTTTTGGCCATCTAACCTGGACTGAAACACTAAAGGTGGAAGAGTGTCCATATTTATTAAGGATACCCACACCCCCAGGCTAGTTGCTCAGCCTAATGCATCCGAGATTATCCAAGTGCAACTAACTCTGGGCAAGACGGCAATCCAAATTGTAGCTTTCTACAGATCCCCCACCATGACCCAGGATTCCCACTCCTCATTTCTAGACACACTGGAAATATTAGGGTACAACCCAACACCCTAATAATGGGCGATTTCAACTACCCCTCCATTAACTGGGAAAACTACTCATGTACCAACTATTTTGCTCAACATTTTCTGGAATTCATAAATTCCAATGCCTTGGATCAACTTATCCACACCCCCACCAAGGGCAGCAATATTCTAGACCTGGTCATTACCAACATGGGTGACCAGGGTTTCACACCAAAAGTCAATTCCTCATTGGTCAGAGCCGACCACAAGCTAATCACCCTAGACATCCACATCTCGTCCCCACCGCCCATTAGGGAAACTACCATAAAACATTTCTCCAAAGCCAACTCCATGCTTCTTAAGACAGAAGTGGCAAACTTCTTGACACCCATGCAGACGTACAATAAAGGTACGACTGCTGAATCCTACACAATTGCACTTTATAAGCACTTACACGAGTGCATGGATCATGCTATACCTAACAGAACTAAGATGCGATCCTCCAAAAAAATGAAGCCATTCTGGTGGTCCTCTGCCATAACAAACTCTACAACAGAAGAAAGAAACTGTTGCAAAAAAGAGTAAAATCCCATGATTGGAGGAACTCCCTGGTCAGCCTCAGTAAGAATCCTCCAAAGCTAGTTACAAAAACAAAATCACCACTGATTCTAAAAACAACCATAAAGCATTCTATAGCTATGGTAAGAATCTCAATGGCAACACTCAGATCTGCTCTGAGTTACAGCACAATGGCACTAAATATACAGAACCAACTGATATTGCCAACATCCTGGCAGATAGATTCAGTGCTAACCTTACCCCCCTCTCACCCGCTAAAGGGCCCATCTCTATACCAGAAGAATGTTAAGTTCCTATAATCATGGCTGCACAGGTAAAAACCACACTCTCCAAAGCCAAGAACACAGCATCCATGGGACCTGACAACATCCCAGGTTGCGTTGTACATGAACTAAAGAGCAAACTGGCACCCCACCTAAGTACCATGTTCATCCATAGCTTCATCTCAGGCTTTGTGCCCACTGAATGGTGCACAGTGACGGTTATCCCACTCCACAAAGGGGAGCCACCACAGACCCTGGGAACTACTGCCCCATTAGTCTGACGTGCCTGGTCTGCAAGGCCATGGAACGAATCATCATGGAACTTATAAACAAAGACATTGATAATCTCCAAACTCTGGACCACACCCAGTTCGGGCCTGTAAAAGGCAGATCATGTCTCCTAAACCTGATAGACTTCTTTGAAGCAGTCACCAAAGCCATAGATGAGGGTAAGGTGGTTCACACAGCCTATCTAGATCTTGCCAAGGCTTTCGACACCATCCTCCACTCTGGAAGTATAGATAAACTCACTAAACTAGGTATAAATCCCTATGTCACAAGATGGGTTGCCAACTGGCTCACTGACAGAATCCACACTGTGAAAGTAGCAGACTCCAAATCCGACTTCAGACCAGTGACAAATGCAGTACCACAGGGTTCAATCCTGGGTCCTCTCCTGTTTGGTATCTGCTTCGCTGAAGTACAGGCTGACACAGAAGATCTTTGGCTAATGAAGTTTGCAGATGACTGCAAACTAGGAGCAATAATCAAAACTCCTAATGATGTGGACATCCTATAAAAGGGCCTCACTGAGACAGATGCCTGGTGTCAAAGCCATGGCATCAAGCTCAATGCCAAAAAGTGCATTGTCATCCTCTTTGGTAAAAACTCTGTACTCATGAACTACCACATAGGCGGTAGTAAACTTAACGCCAAAAGTGTGATAAGAGACCTTGGGACACAGGTGGATAGTAGTCTCTCCTTTGATAATCACATTGCCACAGTAGTCAGAAAATCCTTCTACGTGGCACATCTCATCACAAAAGGTTTCTTATCCAGGAAAAAAGAGGTCATTGTTCCCCTCTACTCATCACTCATTAGACGCATTATAGAGTACAACACCTCTTTTGGTATGTACCTCACAAGACATCTACAACAACTGGAAAGACTGCAGAAACACCTCACAAAGAGGATTACCAGCCTCAAACAGATGCCCTCTGCAGACAGTCTCAAAAATCTCCAGCTTTACTCTGTCGCATATCACCTACTCAGAGGCAATCGCTGCCTAACATACAAAGGTATGCCAAACCCAGAGCTGTTGGACACGCTCCACTTAAAAAAATCCCAATCCCTCCAAGCTACACGCTCTAGGGACCTAAACCTTGTCACCACAATAAACAGAACATGCTGGAGGGATAGATTCCTGTCCCAGAGACTTCCCATACTCTGGAACAAACTACCCATCTATATCAAACAAACCTCTTCATTAGCACTCTTCAGGAAAAATCTTGATGATTGGACGGGGAATTGGAAATTTACCCCGGGGATCACTTCTGTGGCTCTGCTCAACAGTGGCACAGGAAAATAATTTTCTTGGGTGGTGAAAGCCAGGGTACCTTCTTGGCTAGGCTTATATAGGCCCTAGGACTAATAGTCTAGTACCTCCCTATGAACCAAGGAACTAATAAACTGTTCCATGCTGAAGCCAAAATTGAAGCCTGAAGCCTTGTTAAGGATGACAGCAATAGTAGGTGAAATGGGTAAGTAGTTTTTTCCAAAAAAAAAATACAGTGAAAAGGACTTTAACTCTTAACCAACACCCCAAAGTAATTTAACATACATTTTAAGTAGAAAAGTTAGTTATAACATCTTTTTCCACAATAGTAAAATGTATTTATTTATTTATTTAACATTTGTTTGCCAGGATAGTCCGACTGGACAACAAGTGTCCGTTTTCAGGGGAGTCCTGGGGAGAAAAAATCCATAAGTTTACAGAGACAAGAAAAATTTACAAAGAGACATTACAGAGTAGTAGCATACAGATTTGTAGACTTTACAGCCGATAGCATTCAATAAAAGGATAGTCCCTCTTTTGGTTGAAAATACAAGTGTACAAAATATACAATGAGAGTAGATAAGAACCTGGTAGAGCATTGCAAGATATTTCACAATTGAATAAGAGTATATATATATATATATATATATATATATATATATATATATATTTTTTTTTTTTTTTTTTTTAAGTTTTTCATGTATACACTCAAGCAAATATACATGTAACAGTATATACATGTACACATATACATATACACATACATACATCCACATAAAAAATAAGTTTTACTTCACAATAAAAAGTCATTGAAAGTCACTTGACAGTCCACATACACCGTTTTCCTAGCTTAAGTTTTACTGTAAACTTAAGTAAATTAATTTTACTTGTAAAAAATATTAATGTGGAACTTGTTTCCCTGAATGGAACTTATATGCCCAGCAATAGGGAACATTTAGCTGATGGTCGATTTACGAAAGTCAAAAAGAGGAGCACTCACTGGCACAGGAAAGCTCTGAATGACTTGGCACTTTCTTCAGTTCTGCTTGAGCTGCCAAATGTTTGGGTGCATGAAAGGTGCCCCTAAGCTCTGGAAGCTGGCTGTATGGCTAGTACATCCTCTGTAGGATATAACCCCTATAGCTTAGACTACAGCAGCAGTGGTCAAATGATGAATGCCAGACTATTTCAAAATACTTTGAAAGTTATTGTGCCAGTTGTGATAAGGAGCACTACTATTTAGAGCACAGAATGATGACAAAAATCAATTCTTTACAGTATAAATGCCTATAGTGAGCATGAATAATGTCCAAACCACTTTACCAAAAAAAGAGGCCAATTTTATTAGTTCCTTCAAAGACCAATATGCCAGTTGGTGTCAATCCAAGAGCATATTCCCCGCCATCTCTTCCCTGGAAGACATAAAAACACATAATTAATATGTAACAATCAAAACTTAATTTTGTAATATTCAAAACATAACATTACAAAATTCTCAGATCTACTATACTCGGACAGATGAATAATGTTTGCATGCTATATAACCACTGATATATTATACAGCAAAAATTAACTGTCTACAGTGGAAATAAAATGCATATAGTTTTGCAAACAAGTATCAGTTGAGATGCCTAATTTAAATGTCCATTGCATGCTTATATTTATTTAATCACAACTCTGCGACAACTAAAACGGGTAATTTAGAAGTGCATTGTAAGTTCTTGTTATCTGCACAAATAACACATTCTAATGGAGAAAAAAGAACAGTTGCACACATGCTGTGAAATAAGGTATGGGCGCTCTCCCCTAACAATGTCTCTGGAAATGTATTTATTTATTTATTTATTTACATTTGTTGACCGGGAGAGTCCGAATGGACACAGGTCCGTTTTCAGTAAAAGCCCAGGGAGAAAAGCTCCACATTAAGTATTATTTGCATTATACAGTTAAAAAACATAGCATTTAAATATAGACATTAGTCCAGTTAAGGACGCAAGACAAGAAGAAAACATATGTAAAACAGCTGTAGAACATAGTAGAATTTTAAAATATGGTGACATATACTAAACATGGTTACATCATCAGTGAACAATTGATACAATCTGTTTTTGAGGTACATAACAGCCATTACCAGTTGTTGCTACAAGAAGTTAGTATTATGTGGTAGGTAGCCTTGGAACATGAGTAGCCAAGCTTGCTAAGAGCAGGTTGTTGATAGGGGGTTGAGAGAGGTAGTGGGTGGGGGGATTGGATGGTATTAGAGGGGGGGTTGCCAGGGCATATCTGGCAAGTTTGATTTTAATAAGGATTTAAAGTGGGTGCAAGAAGTTACAGAGGTAATTGAGGATGGGAGGGAGTTCCAGAGTTTGGCTATAGTGCAGGAGAATAATGCTTCTCCAGCAGAGTTAATGGCTCTTGTGACCTGTAGGAGGTTTTTGTGGATGGATCTTAGTGGTCTCGTGGTTATGTAGGGTTGGTTGGAAATGTTCTTTGGTACCTCCCCTAAACTGCAAAAAAAAAAAAAAAACCCTCTCAATCATTTCTTATCCATAACCATCTTGACAACTCCACTGATCAAGTCATCTCCTTCAAATACCATAGCATGTGGCTTGATTCCACACTGAACTTTCACCTTCACCTACAACATATACGGAATAAAATAAATTCTCTGCTATTTTGGTCCTACAACATTTCTCCCCTTCTCTTTAGACCAACCAAGAATGCCACAGGCAAAGGCATTCGGGTCTATATCAGAACATTGAAGTATTACAACTTTGAATGATCTGATATTGAACACTATTCAGCGAATGCTAAGAATAGCGAAGCTACAGAACAGTGAATTCTTTCCTCAGGAAAGAATTCAGTTGGCCGTTTCTGTGGCTTCACTATTCTTAGTGCTATGATGGAAAGTTACGGGTTGGGTTCAGGTAAGTGTGAGATTGTTTGTACGTTAGGTTTAGGGGCGGGTTAAGTGACTCAGGGTTAGGGTGCGGGTTAGGCGTGTGTGCGATAGTGACAGACTTTAGGGGTGGGGCGGTTTAAGTGAGTTAGGGTTAGGGTGCAGGTTAGGTGAGTGTGCGATAGTGACGGACCTTAGGGTTAGGGTTTGGGTTAAGGTAAGTGGGTAGATAGTAGTGTATGTTTAGTTTAGTGTAGCATTAGATGTAAGAATTTAAGTGTATGGGTGTGGTTGTTGTTTGTTTGATGTGCTTGTGTTGTGTGTATGTGTTTCGGAGCAGCGATTTTTTTCCATGGGAAAAAATTTGCTGTTCTGAATGTTTGATATTTTCATGTTTAGATGTTTTGCGGCCGATGAAATAGCGTTCACTATTTTCATCTTTCAATAACGTGATATAAACGCAGGCACTCTAAGAGAACAGTTTGAATATGGACTTACACTGGTTACAGCATCATCCAAGAAAAAGTCTTTCATCATCCAAACTATAACCAACACTTTCCACCATTTGATTACTTCCCTACTTAAGAAATGAGCATTATTGTATCTTGCTTAATAAAGCCAATTGGATAATTGTCCAGCAAAGTGGCAAACTGCTTGTTGGATCCCAACTATACAAGCTCCTAGAAAAATACTCCTGTCCTTCCCTTGCCTCCAACCTATTTAGATGACTCCACATTACAATCTAAGAATTCTTAATCACTAGTGTCTACTTCTTAAATGTCCCAGAACCAGACTTTATTGCACTTACCATGCCATCTCCATCCTAGGCCCAATCTGAGAATCCCACTGCTATTAAAGATGTCACATTGTAGCCATCATTTCGTGCTCAGCTTAAAGATCATCTCAAATCCAGGTCAATCTGCAAATGCTTCCACTATGAACACATCATATAATTACCCGCTATATATATATATATATATATATATATATATATATATATATATATATATATATATATATATATAAAGGCTGGCACAGATTTACTAGCCAATTAAAATGAATACTAACATAAATATATTATATGCTGAGATGCTTACTTCCACAATGCAAGGTGATGTTCTTCCCACTACTAATTGATTACAACTGAACTGTGATAACTGTCACAGATTTTTATATCAGGTTCCAAAGAAAGCAAAACAAGACAAGCTAATCTGTGAGTTCCATCCTCTCAGTGCTTTTTATTGAATGACATCACATTTGATCACGACTCTGGTAACGTACAGACTCAGAGATTTACTAAGATCTGCTGCAGTATTTGAAAATTATAGAACTGTTTGTTTAAACATAAACATTTAATCAGTTATAACACTGTTGACAGACTTTTTAACATAAGCACCTGTAATAAGTCAGTGTGGTTGTCAAATGGATTCCCTATTATGCTGTCGCAGATGCAGGTTGTCGAATGCGTCTTTGTCAAAGCGTAAAGCATGAAAAGGCAAAATAGCGAAGTGGCTGTTTAGAGAATTATTTCTCTGGGAAAGAATTTATTTGGCCACTTTCACTCTCGGAGTTGGTATATTTAAGTAGGGGGGTGTGGGGGGCACAGCCTCCCATGTCGGGGGGTGTGGGGGGTGTAGCTCCCCACATTAAGTAATGTTTTACTGTTTTTTTTTTTTTTTTTGTTTCGGAACAACGATTGTTTTCCATTGGAAAACAATCGCTGTTCTGAAGTTTTGAAGTTGAAAGCTTTTGCTTACATGGGTCGATTATCTTTCGTTCGCTCTTCTGAGCATGCGATATGATAATATAGACCCATCAAATGACACCTTATTTATAAAATTGCTTACAAAACTCCAGCTAACTATGCTGGCATATGTTACACATGGGCTGCCCTATTCTCCCTGGCACAGATGGCAATAATTCACATTGTAACAGGGAGCATGACCCATCACATCAGGAGTAGAGGGGGCATGCCTTCTGAGGAAAACCCTTCTATGTTCTTCAGTTAGCATCGCTATTGCCTGCCTTTTGGTATTCTCTCGGTTTAGTGTTCACACCTTCTACTGTCAAACCTCCATGGTGTGAAAGTACAGTTGCACAAGTAAACTTACTATAACAATAGATGTTCTAATAGATCACTGATGAAATAGCCTAAATGATATGGGGGATATATTGCTAAGGACTGGAGAACTGGTTAGTCTTCAAAGCTTTAGTGTAACTTATATATGCCCTAATCACTGTAGCTCTGAAGGACAGAAGTATAAAGAAACAGATAAGGGTGCCAAAATCTCAGAGCTTTCTTGTCGCAGACCAAGAGAGGTTACAGCCCTGTCAGTTAGGTATGTCTTAGCTGAAAAAGGGAATGACGTAACTCACCCTGGTAGAAAAAAGAAGGAAAAGGAGAGGTGAGTGTGTTTGTACTGCAACAGTGATCTATTTGAACATTTACTGTTACCTTAAGTTTACTTACACAACTGCACTATATTCATCATTATATCACTGCTGCAGTAACCTAAACTGTACGGTGTGAATACCAGAGCTTTGAAGAAAAGGAGGAGGGTCAGAGTATAGCAGCCTTTGGACAACAGTCTTAGCAAAGCTTGCCCTGGCCCTAGAGAAAGAATGCAACTTGTAGTGCTTGGTAAAGGTCTTCACTGAGGACCAAGAAGCTGCCTCTAGAAGATTTCTAGAGTCAACCCCATTTCAAAAAGCCACAGAAGTAGCCACCACAGCTGTAGAAGATTGAGCCCTGACTTTGGCTGGATTGTCTTGTTATGATAGGAATAATAAAAAGTAGCCTGAGCCAACCATTTAGAATATGTCTGTTTTGACATGGATTGCTCCCTTTTTCTTGTCTTCAGAGGGAAGAAATAGGTGAATGATTTTTTTTTTTCCTGTCAAAGTAGTATCTGATTTGCTTCTGGAGATCCAGAGTGTGAATATTTCCCCCCCCTTATTTTTTGGTTCTGGAAAGAAAACAGGGAAATGAATAGCTTGGCTTAAAGTAAACTCTGAAACCACTTTAGGCATAAAAGAGGGCTTGGTTCTCACAGTTACCCTATCTTTGTGGAAGATGAGATAGGATAAAGTTGAATCGCTTATAACTCAGATATTATTTTTGCAGAAATCAGAGCAATAAGTAACACTGTTTCCCAAGACAAAAACTTTATATCAGCCTCATGACATGGTTTAAAATGAAAAAGTACAAGTTTCTCCAGTTCAAAATTAAGATCCCAAGGAATAGATATTGTTCCTCAATGTGGATGGATTTCTAATAAAACTCTTCAAAAAAGTTCGCTTTGAGTGGGTTAGAAAGGGGGAGATCCAAGGGCAGATAAAGCAGGGATGGACAACAGGAGAATCTTGATAGAAGAGTAAAAAAGACCAGATGATAGTAACTCACACAAATACTAAAGAACTAAAGGTATCTGAGCCTTAAACAGATCTTGGGTCTTGCTTTGGCATCAAGTAAAAAATCTTTTCCACTTAGCCATATATCGTTTTCCAGAAGCAGGTTTCTTCACCTCCTTTTGTATCTACTGCATGTCCTTAGTGAAGAAGTGCCTAAATTGTATCCAAGTTCTTCCAGCTAGTCTGTAAATTGAAGTAGTTGAAGACTGGGGTGGATCAGAGAACCCTCGGTCTTGTGTGAGTAAACCCATCCTGAAAAGAAACTTGTGGTAATTGCCCTTGGCCATTTTGAGAAAAAGGGAGAACCATTGTTGTCTTGGCAAAAAGGGAGTTAGCGGTATCATCTTTGGAGAACATGTTTGAATCTTATCCCTGGTTATCAAAGAGAAGGGTGGAAAGGCATACAATAACATACCTCTCTGTGGGACAATGAAAAGGCATCTGTCTTTGAGGCCTTTGTGCAAGAAGTCCTGAAGCAGTATTGCTTTATCTGTCTGTTTTAAATACAGGCACACAAATTTATGTGAGGAGTTCCCAGTTGGATCAATTCCTGAAACACCACAGTGTGCAGCTTCCATTTATGTGTGTGTTGGGGGCTGGAGGGGGATCTGTCTTGGTCCTGTTCAGCTTGTCTGTTGCAAAATTCAGCTCTGATAGAATGTAAGTAGCCTACAGTGATAGATTGTGCTGAATTGCTCAATACCAGACTACCACAGCTAGTCTCCAAAGAGGGTAGGATTTGGTGACCCATGTTTATGTACCACCTCACTGTGGTGTTGTCTGTGATTATTTGTACAGGGCCTCTGATCCAAAGATGGTTTAAGGACATGAGAGCATTTATTACTGCCATAATTTCTTGGTATTTATGTACTTCACTTTCTCCTGCTGATTCTACAGCTTCCGAGATTTCACTCCTTTGGATATAGCTCCTCAAGCAATGCCTGTGACATCTGTGGTTACAGATTGAGTAGGGACAATAGGGGAAAAATGGAGACCTGGGTAGCAGGACTACTGATCCAACCACAAGAGGCTCTCCCTTTTGACAAACCCTGCCACTGGGATCTGAAAGGATAGGGGTGAGCTGGTGTTGGGTCCAGACTGATTTGAGGAACCATTGTTGTCTTTTCATATGAAATCTGGACAGGAAAATTATGAGAACTGTTGAGACTATAAAACCTAGAATTCTGAGTTATTCCCTGGCAGATTCCAGATTCTGGCTAGAAACAAACCGAAACAGTTCCTTGTAAAATTCCACTTTGTCCAGAAGAAGTTAAGCCATCAGAAGGAATACATTCAGAAGACATTCCAGAAGCACTATCCCATGAGCTTGAATAAGAGAGGATTTATCTAGTTTCACTTAAAATCCCAAATTGAGAAAACAGGGTCTCTTACCCAAGAAAGAGATTCCTGACAACTTATGACATGACCAGGGGGATCGTCTGAGGAGCTGGGACCCAGGTTTATCACTCTACCAAAAAAAAAAAAATTATTGATAAGCAGGCAGAACAGTCACAGTATCATGCTCTTCCCCCACACAAAAACGGCAAGAACTGAGGTAAAAACTCTACCTAAAAACACAAGTCCCAACTCACAGCAATAAATTCTGGCAAAAAAAAAATTACAATTTTTCTCTCAAAAAAATGGATGGTAGTCCTCAACGTGGTTCTTATCTGACAACTTTGCAAAGCACTACTGGACCACCAAATCCCTCAATGCAGTATCAGAGAGTAAAACTTGCTGGAATCCCAATGGCAAGAAAGGTAAAAAAAGGATGGCTACACACTGATCAACAGCGTAACTTCAGCTCTCCAAGTGTGAAAACAGAAACTGAGAAAAAGGAGTGCCACTGAAAATTATTTGGTAAAATTCAGTTATTGGATAGTAAATACAGATCCTGTATGAAAGCAAAGAAGAAATTTGGAAAACCTGAAAAAGAGAAAAGATGAAGAGAAAACAATGTCTGGGAAGGATTCTGCCGCGGTTTAGCAAAAGGGAGTTCAAGCTTCAGCTATGGCTTAAGAGATGGCTTCCAGTAATTTAGAGGAAAAAATAAATCAAAAGTGTTTTTCCCCTAGAGGCTCAAAGTAATTTTTAATGAAGAACAGGCTAAGGAAGAAATAAAGTTTATCAAACAAAACATGAATGATAATTAAAATAAATGAAACATTGAAGGAATATATCAATTCAAACAACAAAAGACTGGAAAAAAAAAACAGAAGAAGCTAACTAGTCATTCAGATGAATTGAAAAAACTGCAAAAGTCAGAGGCTGACATGAAGAAAAAGCTGGATGAATATGAGATTTCTCAAAAAGAAATTTTAAAAAAAGGATAGTTAGAAGACAGAACACACAGGAAAACCTGAGATTTTCTGCTGTACCACAGAAACTGTAAGGAACAGACTGTATTCATTTTAGGTGTTCCAGAGCAGTATTTGTTAATTGACATGGTATCTGGAGTATATGCTCCAAACTTGACCATGGGAAACCAGTCAAGACCTATACCAGAAGAAATAGTTGATCCTGACAAAATTGGGACAGAAGGGCACAGTATTAAAAATTTGAGAAAACAGAATGTTTGTAGAAAATGACTTTTGACTGTATACCAGGCAGAAGAGAAGCAAATTTATCCCAGCAATCAGGGAATGTTGAGAGGCAGGTGTGCGACTTTAGCTGCTGCAACTAGCTGCCTTCAAAGTGTTTTCCCCTAGAGGATCAAAGTAATTTTTAATGCAGAACAGGCTAAGGAAGAAATAAAGTTTATCAAACAAAATGTGAGTCAACAAGCATAAAGGGGCTCTGCTTCTCATTCTTCCTATGGTAAAGCACATACAGAGACTTTGCCAGAGAAACTTTTTCCAGTGTTCCAAAGAAAAATGTTTGAGAGAGTAAAAAAAATCACAGGAGTTGACTAGAAGAATCAGGAGCACTTGACTTGAACCAGAGTCTGGTGTTGGGAGATGGAGATAAATAGGAAGACCAGCAACTCTAAAATTAGAAAATAAATGCAAGACTATAAACCATATTATCACATTTGTTTGGCAAGACAAAGTGGCTGAAAAACACTGGACTGTTTTGACTTCGTTCAACTTATGGGTGGACTGTAGTGCATATAGCCCACTTCATATTATTAATGCTTAGAATGACACTAAAAGGAGGGGAGTTAAGTAAAGCAATTGTTCTTAGTATTTGTATATGACATTGCATGTTACAAAGTGCATGTTACATACAGTAAAACAGTTTTGTGTAGTCTGTAGTTGTAGTCAGGGGTACTTTACTTTCTTTTCCTCCAGAGTTAAAAAAAGTACTTTTTCAGTTGCAAGAAATATAACTTTTACAGTATAACAGAAAAAAGGCTGGATAAAAGCAAGTTTAATGTTCATATTCTCTGATATTGGGCTGCAAGTGTGGGATGGGGTGTATTATATTATATAAAGAAGAATTAGGATATTTCATCTTTTTATTTTACAATATGAATATCTAGATTACTACCTTTGGCTTAAGATGTAAACAGGTGTTTTGTATGCATGTAAGGTTTACAAATAAGACAAAATGATCAAAGCCATGAAAATGGTAAGCTTCTTACAACTGCAAGGATATTATCCTGTTTGTTTTCCACTGGTAAATGTTCAGTGGAGTTGTGATGTCTACAGCTGAGGGCAGCTGTACATTCTTTTATGAGTGAAATTTACAAAGACTCACTGCTGAGTACATTTCCATTGAGAAAAGTTATCTGCAGGTACAAGTAATCTTCAGAATTCTGAGTATTCTTTGCTGAGGGAAATGTAAATTTTAAAGGTACAATGGCAAGCAGTTCAGTGAAAAAATATGAAATTATGGGAAGTAAATAAGAGGTAATACCCTCCCTAGCAGCCTTTATATTTTAATGTAGTTAAAAGAACAGTGAGCAATTTAGTCTAATTTAAAGATAACCAGTGCACTTTTTCATTATGCTAAAACTTAATCTTTTCTGAAAGCAAACAAGCTGTTTTCATATCTGGGAGGAGAAGAGAAATAAGAAAAGAACAGACAGCAAGCAGTGTAACTGTCTCACTAAAGTACATAAAAATGCTCACAATCCTCCAGGGAGACAGATTGTTTCGGCACACCAGTATTTTTTGAATAAGATAGGTGTTTTTCCTCCATTATTTGTTAGATAGTCAAAAAACTAATTTCTTATATAAAAGATACATTTGACTTAATATCTGATATTCAATGGGAGATAGAAATGTACTCGCTCAAGACTGAAATGCACTCGCTTGAGTCATTCCTAAAACTGGAGAACATCGAACTCTGTGCAGTAAGAGAGACCTGGTTCAAGGCTCCGGAGAGCACCCCGGCGCTACCAGGCTACATTGCATATCACACCTTTCAGCCCCGAAATCTGGACATAAGCCCTAAAGGAGGTATGGACTGATGCCCCAAAGGATACACACACCTCCAGACTAGTTGCCCAACATAATGCATCAGAGATACTACAGGTACAACTAATACTGGATAAAACTGCAGTCCAGGTTGTAGCCTACTATAGATCCCCCACAATGTCCCAAGCCTCCCACTCTGCATTCCTGAACACTCTGGAAAGCATTAAGATTCAACCTAATACCGTTATACTGGGAGATTTTAACTACCCCTCCATTAGCTGGGAAAAGTACTCCTGTTCCAACTCATTCACCAAACATTTTCTGGAATTCATTAATTCCAATTCCCTGGACCAACTCATTCTCACCTCTACCAGAGGTAGAAACATTCTCGACCTGGTCATTATAAACATGGGGGACTGATGCTCTACACCAGTAATCAACTTCTCCCTGGTTAGATCTGACCATAAGTTAATCACAGTCAACATCCAAATCCCACCTTCACCCCCCTCAAAGGAAACCACAGTGAAGAACCTCTCCAAAGCCAATTTAGAGCTTCTAAAGAAAGAAGTGTCAAACTTCACGTCATCCATGCAAGTGAGGAATGGGTGTTTGGCTGCTGAATCATACACCAAGGTGCTGTATGAGCATTTACACAAATGCATGGATCAGGCCATACCAAACAAACCAAGTTCCTGTCCTCCAAAAAAGGAAGCAATCTGGTTGTCCCCTGCTGTTAACAAACTCTACAACAGAAGGAAAAAATTGTTGGAGAAAAGGGTAAAGTCCCAAGACTGGAAAATTCCTTTGCTAGTCTCAGCAAAAAACTGAGATCCCTCATCAAATCCTCCAAAGCTAGGTATGAAAAAATTGCTACAGATGCTAAAGATAACCTCAAGGCATTTTTTAGCTATGTCAAGAATCTGCACAACAACACGCAGATGTGCTCTGAGCTAATGCACGATGGCACCACTTACACTGAACCAACAGATATTGCCAATATCTTGGCTGACAGGTTTAATCCAAACTTCACCCCCTAAAGGGCCCATCCCAATACCCGAGGAATGCCAAATCCCTAATATTACAGATACACAGGTAGAAGTCACACTATCCAAAGCCAAAAATACAGCTTCCATGGGATCTGATAATATACCTGGCTGTGCTCTACATGAATTACAAAGGGAACTGGCACTGCACCTGAGTGCCTTGTTCAACCACATCCTCACTTCAGGCTTTGTTCCCACCGAATGGTGCACCACTACAGTCATTCCAATCCACAAAGGGGGAGTGACTACTGACCCTGGAAACTACCGCCCCATCAGCCTGATGAGCCTGATCTGTAAGGCCATGGAGCACATCATTATGGACTTCAAAAATAAGGATATAAGGAACCTTCAAACCCTGGACCCCTCACAGTTTGAGTTTGTGAAGGGCAGATCATGTCTGCTCAACCTGATATATACATTTTTTTAATCTGTCACCAGAGCGGTTGATGAAGGCAAGTCCATACAGCCTACCTTGATCTAGCCAAGGCCTTCGAAACCATCTCCACTCAGGGATCATTGACAGACTCACTAACCTAGGCATAAACCCCTACATCATAAGATGGGTTGCCAACTGGCTCATGGACAGAACCCCCATTGTGAAGGTAGCAGACTCCCAATCCAACTACTGAGCAGTTACAAGTGGAGTGCCACAGGGATCTGTCCTGGGTCCTCTCCTGTTTGGTATCTACTTTGCTGAAGTTCAGGCCAACACCAAGGGACTCTGTTTAACCAAATTCACGGATGACTGAAAACTGGGAGCTATTATTGACTCTCAAGCTGATGTAGACATTCTACAAAAAGGCCTCACAGACACCAATGAGTGGTGCCAGAACCATGGTCTTAAGCTCAATGCTTAAAAGTGCATTGTCATTCCCTTTGGGAAAAACACTGTGCCCACGAATTACCATACTGACGGTAGCTCACTCAACTCCCAAAGTGTGATAAGAGATCTAGGGACACAAGTAGATAGCAACCTCTCCAACAACCATGTTGCCAGTGTAGTTAGAAATTCCTTCTATGTGGCACACCTCATTACAAAAGGTTTCTCATCCAGGAAGAAAGAAGTCATAATCCCTCCCTACTCATCCCTCATTAGACCCATTATTGAGTACAATGCCCCATTTGGCATGTACATCACTAGACACCCACAACAACTGGAGAGGCCACAAAAATTCCTCACAAAGAGGATCCTAGGACTCAAACACATGCCCTATACACACAGACTCAAAAAACTACAGCTTTACTGTGTCTCATATTGCCTACTTAGTGGCGATCTCTGCTTGGCATACAAAGCCATGTCTGACCCAGTGTTGTTAGACATGCTACATCTGAAAAAGTCTCAATCCCTCCACACCACACACTCCAAAGACCTCAACCTCATCACCACCATAAACTGAACCTGCTGGAGGGATAGGTTCCTAACCCAGAGACTTCCCATACTCTGGAATAGATCCCCATCCATGTCAAGCAGAGCACTTCACTAGCCCTCTTCAAGAAAAATCTTGACGAGTGGATGGGTAACAGGAAATTCCCCCCAGAGATCACTTCAACAGCCTTGTTTGATAGGGGCACAGGAAACTAACATCCGGCAACAGGATGACTGGGAATATTCTTGGGCTAGGCTTGTGTTGGCTCTAGGGCCATTACCATTAGCCTAGTACTCACCTATGAACCTATTTGGTTATAGGCTTTGGGGTTTGCATTAATAAATACCCCTGTGGCCATGTATATCATGGAGAAAGTGGCATTTAGTTTGCAAAATATTTTTTTTTAGTTTAACGGTACCTTATGCCATCAAAAACAAGGCACTGCTATGGGGCCTCCTTTGCCCCCATGTATGCCAACATCATGATGGGACTGTTTGAACATGAATATGGCTGACAAAGTTTGCAGATGACTGCAAACTGGGCGCCATAGTAGAAAACACATCTGATACAGATATCCTTCAGAAGGGTCTCACAGAAACGGATAACTGGTGCCAGAGCCACAGCCTAAAGTTAAATGCCAAAAAATGCATAGTCATACCCTTCGGGAAAAACAAGGTTACCCCTAGCTACCAAATAGGTGGCAATCCACTGAGCACAGAAGAAGTTATCAGGGACCTGGGGACCCAGGTTGATAGTAGTCTGTCATTCGACACCCATGTAGCTAAAGTAGTTAGGAAGACCTTCTACATTGCCCACCTTATCATGAAGGGATTCTCATCTAGATCAAGGGAGGTCATAGTCTCCCTTTACTCATCACTATCAGACCAATGATTGAGTACAATCCCCCTTCGGAATGTATCTGACCCGACACTTGCAGCAGCTGGAGAGGCCACAAAAGTTCCTCACCAAAAGGATAAAGGGTCTCAAAATCTGTCCTATGCTGCCCGACTGAAAGAACTCCAGCTCTATTCAGTCGCACCGCTGCTCAGAGGTGACCTTTGCCTAACATATAAGGCCATGTCAAACCCAGATTTGATGAATATGCTTCACCTCAAAAATCTAGATCCATCAGAGCCACAAGGGCGGAGACTTAAACCTTGACACGGCTATTAATAGGACGTGCTGGAGGGATAGATTCATCACCCAAAGACTCCCTATGCTGTGGAACAAAATCCCGGTACATGTGAGGCAGAGCACCTCGCTGGCCTTGTTCAAGAGAAATCTTGACCAATGGATGGGAGATCACAGATATACCCCAGGGATTACCTCAGTGTCACTGCTCGACAGAGGCACAGCAAAATAATGGGTATAGTTCCCCATACTAAAGGGGTGGCGTAAGCCACAAAACGATGGGCTAGGCTTGTAAATGCCCTCGGGCAGATAGCCTAGTATGAACCTATGAACCTATAATATATATATATATATATATATGTATATGTATATATATATATATATATATATATATATATATATATATATATATATATATTATATATATATATATTATATATATATATATATATATATATATATTATATATATCTCATATACAAATTACTTTTTCAAAATGGTATTATTGGTGAAGGTTTACTACCATACATAGGAAATCTCTCCACAGTAACCACTTTTTGTATGGAACTAATTTCCATACACATCAATTTATAAATTTTCTCCCATATGGTGAATTTTTGAGAGTTAAAAGGTTGTGTAATAATGAAGAAATTTTAAGAAAAAAACTTGAGAAAACAAAAAAATATATTCATCTGAGAGGCTATAATGAGGAAGAAGTTAATAGTTCCCTATATAAGGCTCAAAGGGAACATGATAAAAATAATAGGTGTAACTTAAAGTATAACGTACTGAATAATAGAGAAGATAAAACACAAATATATGTGGTTACCATGTTTGATTTACTTAGGGACCTAGTGACTGCAATTATTAAGCAGCACTGTAGCTATCTTCACCAGTTTAAAGAATTTTCTGAGCTATGTAAATGCCCTATCTTCTCATTTAGAAAAAGGCAGAAGTATTAGTGACATGCTTGTACATAGTAAATTTGTTATTCCATGTCAAAATGTGTTTAGGGTCCCAATTGTTAAAGGAACATACCTATATGGGAAATGTATTTCATGTAAATATGTGGTTCGTACTTTTGAATATATTAATGGTTGTAAATTTAATGTGCTGGACAAGTATTGTTGTAATACAGAATGCATTATTTATGTTTCAAGATGCCAGTGTGGGATGTTTTATATAGGAGAAAGTAAAACGGCTTTTAAACTTCCAAGAACAACAAATGTATAGGTATAAGCCAGAATTTAATAAAACAGCAAAAACCTTTCAGTAACACAAAAAAAGCACTCTACCATCTTGGTTTCACATAAGCCTTCAAGGAGTCCTCAAGGGAGAAGGCTGTGCATTGTTGCTCACTTGAGTGGGTTAAGATATTAATTGAACGAGATGAGGTAAAGCTTTTTTCTTTAAGAAAATATATTAACTCTGTTTGCCATGACATTTTACTTTCTCTCGATAAAAATATTTTGAAATGTGTTTGGGTGACATTCAAGAAAAATTGGCCATCTTTGAAAATAAAATATGTGAGTAAAAATTGAATAAAATAAAAAGAGACCTTAGGGACTTTGATAATGGTACAGCCTTCTTTAGACCAGTACGGCAATATCGGGGGTCACAAGTACGCTTTCAAAACAGGAAGGAGTGAGAATGACAAAAGAAGAAGCATCGTTTAGTGACACAAGCAGGCACCAGAGTTATTTAGAAGATGAGCAGGCATTTCCAGCTTTACTCAAACCCAAGGATACGCAATACATGCAGCGATATTTTTGTCAGAAATGTGGACAATATTGTAGTAAGAAACAACAGTTCCAGGAACAAGACTGGGATCAATACAAAGGAGGTAAACATCAGAGACAATAGAGAAATAATAAAATAACTAAATGGAATTAATTTAGAGTGCAATACTGCTAGTGCTGTTTTGAATTTAACTAACAATGTGCTGGATGATATTTTATACACAACTTTGCAATGTGACCTTAAATTTATTCCTACAGTATTGCCTAGAATACAATTTTTTAAAATTGAGATATTTAAATTAATTAGGAAAATGCATTTGTGGTACTATTTTCATGTTTACAATGTAAAAAAAAAACTAAGAACTATATGGAAAATGTTTTTAATGAGACTTATGATAGTATAGATGAAAATGTTCGTATTAATGAAATATCAGAAGATTCTTTTGTTTCTTGTACTAGTGAATTTAATGCTTATTGTCCAATAGACACTGCAGATGTTAAAGGTTCTAGTAAGTTTATACTACCATTTATACATGAAGGCATACAAAAATGTCATTCAATGATTGATTTTGAAATTGAAATGTTATGTAATAATTTAGACAAAAAGGATATTCATTACAATTTAACAAAAAATGAATGGTTAGCAGTAAAAAAATGTTCACATCAGAATAATTTTGTGATAAAACCTTCTGATAAGGGTATTAAAATAGTGGTGATGCCCCATTCTCAATATAGTAGGATGTGTTATGAGTTGTTACAAGACAAGGAAGTATATAAAATTGTGACCAATACTGATATAGAAAAAGCAAAAATAGAATATATTAGCCTGATGACTAGGGGGCTGAGATTGGGATATTGGACTGAATAAGATGCTGAGAAGACATTTAGTGAGGACACTAAGATGGCATATGTTTACTGTTTGCCTAAAGTACATAAACATTTGACAAATCCACCAGGAAGACCAATTGTGTCTACTAGAAAATATTACTTACACAATTTGCGGTTGGTGTTGCATAAATGTCTGTTGAAAGAAGTCATTCATCTTCCATCTTATATTAGAGATTCATTTGATTTTTTACAAAAAAAATTAAAGGGGTGAGATGGAAGCAAGCAATGTACTGGATAAAAGTTGATGTGAAAAGTTTATACACCAATATAAAACATGTTTATGGGATGGAAGCTCTCAGTGTCTATTTAGGTGACAGCGCAATAGCACATTATACTATGGATTTAGTCAAGTTAATTTAGAAAATATTTTTTTCTGTATTGAAGATACCTTGGACCATCAGATACAAGGTACAGCAATGGGTGCCCCATTTGTACCTATGTATGCAAATTTATTTATGGGGAGGTTTGAGACAGAATATACATACCCAAACCCATTCTATAAAAAGTATGTAAAATTCTATTTTAGATATATAGATGATTTGATATTCCTTTGTGATGGTGGTGTAGACATGGTTCAAGAATTTGTAGCACAAATGCAAAGAAATAGATTTTCTATACAGTTCGATGGGCTTAGCTATGGAAATAAAATTTCATTTCTTGATATCTTTTTAGAAGGTGTAGTTGGTGAAGAAATAAGGACAAGTTTACATAGAATATTTGGGGCTGGTAATCAATTTATGATGGGCAACAGTTGCCATCCAAAACATACCCTGAATTTCTTGCCTTATGGAGAATTTCTAAGGATTTCTGGAATTTGTAACAATAATTATAATTTTGAAGATGAGCATGTGAACATGTTTGTATAAAGGAAATATGATAGACAAATAATTGAGAATAGTGTGAAAAGAATTAAAAAAGTAAGAGATGGTAGAAGGAATGTAAACCATGGGGTTTTACCCCATGGGGAAAAGAGAGATATAATAGACATAACTGATAATATTAGTTTTTTTTTATAGTCGTGACCTATAATATTTTGAGTGAGAATGTTAGAGAGGTAATTAGACATTATTGGAAGTTTTTGTCCAGATTTTATGACCTTAATGGACTGGTACAACAAAGTTTATTTTTTTTTCATATCAGACAGGAAAGAACCTGAGAGATATTAGTACATACTAAATTAAAAAAAACTGAAGATAGTCACTGCAAATGTATTTGAAAGGGATGAGACCATGTGGGAGCTGCACAAGATGTGAATTTATAGTGCATACTTTCCCTAGAATTAATAACATTAATTTTCAAACAATAGGAGACTATCAGTGCACTACTGAGAAGGTGGTTTATGCCATCAAGTGCAACTGTGAAAAATATTATATAGGTCAGATGAAATGGATGTTTAAAGTAGATTATCAGAACATTTGAGAGACATAAGGCAAGGTAAAAGGGAAAGTCCTTTGGCCCAACATTTTAAACACTATCATAACAGCAGTCCTGTAGAATTAAAAGCCACTATTTTAGAACAGATAAAAGGAGATAGAAACAGTGAACAAGTTAGGAGTATGTTATTATATAAAGAAATACTTTTTATTTTAAATATGGCACTTTAATTCCACAGGGTCGGAACACAGACTGCTGTTGGAAATGTGTTATTTGATTATGTGGAAATGCATCTTTAAAAGTTTTAATAAGTGTATACTAATTGATTGATTAGTGATGGAACTGGCAACTGTGAGTATTTAAGACTGTTTTTTTTTTGTAATTGAGTACTCCTTGAAGGCTTATGTGAAGCCAAGACGCTAGAGTGCTTTTTTGTGTTACTGAAAGTTTTTTGCTGTTTTATTAATTTCTGGCTTATACTTATACATTTGTTGTTCTTGGAATATTGGTTTGAAGTGTTGTTTATGGCTTTTAAACTTCATTTGCAAGAGCATGAGAGAGATATTAAAAATAAGAAACTTGAAAGTCCTCTAGCCCAACACTTTCTAGAATATCATAATGGTGACCTGCAGGCTTGCAGGGCAATATTTTAGAAAAGATGGAAAGGAAAGAAGGGCTGATGGATGTTAAAAAGAGGCTCTTGCACAAAGCAGCCATTTTTATATTAAAATATAATACTTTAAGTCCAAATGGAATTAATGTAAATTGTAACTGGAAAGTTTTAATATAATAGTATCTAATTAATTGTATAAATGTGCTTGTTTAACTAGGGATGTTATTGATGACATATATAAGGTGTGATTTGTACTAACTTCTATACTCCACTGAAGGCTATTCGAGCCGAGGTGCTAGAGATTGTGACATTAAACTCTTTTTTCGTGATCACTGGTTTGTCGTATTTGCTGCTATTTCATTTTTCTGGTGTTGCATTTGGAGCAATCAGTGTAAGTTGCAGCACAGGCAGCAACATACACTTCAGCATGGATAACCTTAATTTTAGGTTAGATACTGCCTGTAGGTGCAGCCATTAATTTGGGGCAAATGTTCTCTTCCGGAGGGTTAAACTTCATGTTCTGAAGATGTACACAGTTTTGTGTGTTTGTTCCAAGTTAGTAGGGGATAGAGATGTTATGTGTTTAGCCTTTTGTTTCAGGATTTTCTTTAAAATAAAAAGTCTTGAAAAATGTTGCATAGGTTCAAATGGAGACGAGAAGAAACAACTGTACAACAGATCAGCCTGCCAAACATTAATATATGTATGCAACACAAAATCTGAAAATACATGTTCAAAGAAGTGTTATGTATAATAGATGGGAACAATAGCTTGTTATCATGATGGCTATGCTGTCCATATTACCCTGGAGTGTGAATGGCCTTAGATAAAAGAAAAGAGTATTGAATTATATTAAATGCAGAGTGCAAATAGCAATGCTGCAGGACACACATTTGAAAGAAACAAGCATGTGAATTTGATAGAGTAGATTTCAGAAAGGATATTTAGCAGAATATCAGGGATAGAGGGGGAAGGAGAAAAAAAGGTAGATTTGTGGTAGTAAGGGGCTACTGGTAAGGAAGAAGGGTTATAATGGCATATATTTAAATTCCACAGAAAATTGCTATTAAGAAAAATTTAGGTGAAATAATTAGCTTTCAGTGGGGAATATTACTTACAGGTGGGGACTGGAATTTGATTTGCAGCAATGAGGATATATCAGGGGACATAACATGGACAATATAAGAAAAGAGGGTAGATTTATGAAGACATTTATGAAAATATTTTGTATGGAAGATTTGAATTCAGTGTTAGGAACTTGGACTGAATTTAAATATTATTCCCCATGGTGCAATAATTGGGTTACACTAGATAGAAATTATATTTCACAGAAATATGTGCATTTAACTGAAATCTTCAACAATCATCCAGTAACTATTTCTGATCATGCGCCAATAAAAAAACTAAAATAAAAATGGAGAGCAATGAAGTAAAAGTAAGACACTGGCATTTTCCCAACTACCTGTTAAAAAGAAAGAATTTCAGGAATGGGTAATGTAATTATTTGAGAGTTATTAGGAAAGATAGAAATATATTTAGAAGTTATAGCTAGTGACTGGGATAAAATGAAAATGGAGTTTAAAAATAGGGTTGAAATAAAAGAGAACTTGATATGGTTAAGAAATAATAGAAATTACTTAGAGGAGCTGACAACGGTTAAACTACTGCAGAATAAGGGTAATGTCACAGAAGAGGAAGAGCAAGTACAGAGTGCTAAAGAGAAAATAAGGGAGTATCTGGATAATATAAATGAGTTTAGGAAGTTTGCAGTTAAGCAACTATTTTTGATAAGAACTCCAGAGCACAAAAACACTTAGCAAAATGACTTAAGCAACAGAATGTTGAAAGGGTTATCGCCAAACTTAGGAAACCTCTAACAAGAAAAATAATCAGAGATCCTGTAGAGACTTTAGAGGTATTCCAGAAATTTTATGAAAATGTATATAAAGCGGACAACAGCAAAAAAGAGAACAAATGGAAATATCTTGAAAGACTTAATTATGCCAAGATTAGAGGTAGAGGAGGCTCAACAACTATCAGTTAAGATAGAAGGTGATGAGATAAACACATTGATGGATAAAAAATCTTCAGGAAAGTCTCTAGCAACAGATGCTATTCCTGTGGAAGTTTGGAAATTAGAATTGAAACTGATAATGATCTGGAAGATTTTGTTTATATTACTTTAAAAGAAGGTGAAACACTAACATCTTGGAAACAGCTGTATTACCTAAAGATGGCAAAAGCCCTTCAGACCCAGCTTTATATAGACCCATTACAAAGTGTTTACGTCTATACCAAAGGTGTTGCAAAAATTGATAGATATGGATCAGTGTGGTTTTGTAGAAGGGTGGCAAATATTTGACAACATTAATAAACCTAAGAAAAAACAGAAAAATGTCCAGAAATGCTTGAAAACAAATGCTAGGGAATCACCAAAAGCAAAGCAGACTAAAACAATCAGATGACACTTTAATTCAAATTATAGATTAAGCGCTTTCATCAACCAGAATGTTGACTGTATCAGAATACTGAATAAATGTCACTAATACATTTTATATCTTGTAAGTTTGGCTCCAAAAATTCAGAGCCAGTCAGCAAGCAACAATTACATACATAAAATTTACAGTAATACTGTATATCATATTACCAAATACATCATAAAAATAAACACTTCAACCTTTTAATATATCTATTTATAAAAACTAATAAAAAACATTTTTATAAAAACGTACTTATATGTGCGTGTAAAAATATATAAGGACAAGGGGCTCTATAATTTAGCTAATAAAACTGGCTTGATAGGTACACTATCATTCAAACCTGGGTAACTAGTAACATCTAAGAGCAATTGCAATTCCACTTCTTTTTCAAATATTTGACATTAATAAAACAATGATGAGCCAGAGGGAATCAGAAATGTTAAGAAAATACTTTTGCTGTTGGTGGGTTTGATGCAGAGAAAGTTTTTGACAGTTTAAATTGGGATTTTATGAGTAGGTCGTTGGAAACATTAGCATTCCCTGATACAATAATATAGTTAATTAGAAGGATGTATGAAAGATCTGAAGCAATAATTAAAGTGGAAAGGTTCCTCTCAGATAAGCTGTGTTAGAACAGGGGAACCAGGCAGGGATGTTATCTTTCCCCTTTATTTGCTTTATATTAAGAGGCAAGGAAAATAAGAAATACAAGGATATGATTGGTATGGTAATCAATAAAAGTTGGGTTTATTTACAGATGATATTTTTTTACCCGATAATCCAAAAAGGCCATCTCAGTGTTGTGGAACATTCTGAGACAGTTTCAAGTCTTTTTGGGATATAAAATTAATGAAGCTAAAACAAAGGCTATAGTCATAAATTATGTACCCACACACAAATTGGTTCAGCAATACTCATACTTATGGGGACATGATAAGATGAAGTGTTTAGGAGTATGAATTAAAAAGGCTTCTATTATGGCAGCTAAGGATACATGGGTAGAGACTGAACAGTAGATAATACAAAAATGAGAAACTGAAAACTCATTTATGAATATGGATAGTAAGACACAAGCAGTGAAACTGTTTTTAGTCCCTTTATTTTATCATCCTGTGGAGAAGTTGTGGACAATAATTAATAAAAAAAATGTAACGTTTATTCTTGTACAATAAATTAGAAGATTTGTTTTATTTGGTCTGCTGTGTTGCTGATTTATCCAGCTACCTTCCATCAAGGGCAAGTTTGTTTAGCATTTGGAGTTTGCTGCATCTGTTTTTGGAGACTGTTCTACATCGTTTGGTTCGTTTTCATCAAAAACATTTAAGGAACTTATCTGGTAGGGAAAGAGGGCAAGAGTTAAATGGGATATGTTTAGCCCTCCAATAGAATAAGATGGTTTAGGTTTACCTGATTTGAAGTGATACTTTAGACCTACATAGTTAACAATCATATAAGTAACACAAGCAGATGGTTATAATTCAATGTGGAAAGGGATGATGAAGAAGCAAGGAGGAATTTCAAGACAGAGAGGGAGAGTGGAATTTGGGATGCAGATCCTTATGGAGTATAATAACAACCATATAGAATATTATACTCAAAGTAGCAGACAGTATTCTAAGAACTAAGCCAATATGAGAATGCAGAAAGGCAATTTTGCCAATAAGAATGACTGCAAGTAGGAGTATAGAAAACAGACAAGAGGGGCTGGAAATTAGTGGAGACACCTAGAAAGGAACTAACTATTGGGAGCAAATAACTCAATCAGGAAAGATAATACAGTGGGATGAAGACATTTGGATTGCAGGATAAAAACTGACTTCCCTACCAGGGCTTGATCTCAGAGTACAGGGAAAGAGAAATGGATAGGAGAATTTTAAGTCAAAGACCTTTTCTGGTAGAGTTTTTAGTTGAATGTACAACAGACACACCTGTTAAAAAAGGATAATTAGTAGGGCATATAAAATACTGCATGCTAACTATAACAATCAATCAGAGGAGGTTACAAAAGATTGGGAAGAGAGACTGGAAAAGCAATTTTCAAGGAAACAATGGGAAGACATATGTATGGCTCCCAAGTATGCAACCATATCCAAGGTTTAGAATCTTTGTTTGGTAGTGTTTGCATGTGTTTTTATACCCTAAACAGACTAGAATTTTCCCTCAGGTGGAATGCAAATGCTGGAAGTATGACTGTGAAGAATGGTAAATGGGAACATAAGTTTTAGCAGTGTAATGAGTTGTCAGATTTTAAAAATTCCCTACAAAGTACTCTCTCAGAAACATTCGGTGAAGAAATGGCTGTTAGTAAGGAAATTACTCTTTTGAGCTGGGATACAGGATCTGAATTGCCTAGACATTGTAAGGCCTTATTACGTTGAATTATGTTGGCTGCCAAAAAACACAGTTAGTAGAAAATGAAAATCGAAATATACACCAACTGTATTTGAGGTACTGCATATTATAAGAGAGATAAAATAACTGGAAGAGGGATCTTTAGAAAAGGAAGGAGCAAATTACATAGACAAACAGGAATTCTGGGAACAATACATGTATAATAATGTTCAAGAGGAGGAGGAGTGAGGTTTAAGGGAAGGCAGGAATTTAGCAATTTTTGTAATGTTGGACTGATGATAGTAGCAAAGAAAATATATGTGATGTACATTGTATTTAAATGGAAAAATTATTAAAATGGTTTGTTTTAGTTTCTGTTAATGTATGTTTGCCTATGTCTTAAGTGATAATGTAATAAAAGCGTTAAAAAATGTTGGTACCCTAATCACTATCATTATACTACTTCTCCTTGAGTTCTGGAGTGGCTAGGGTGCATAGAAAATATCCTATAGCTTTGGAAGCTGTCCAGTCATCCAATCCTTGGCAGAATAGCACCTGTATGGATTAGGCTACTGCAACAGTAATCTTATGATGATGATCATCTGTTATGCAGCCAAAGTGTGTATGTCCCTGTTATCAGTCGACAAGTATTGTAAATGTTTGCCCACTGTTTTTCCTTACCAGATTTATACACTTCAACACCTGTTCCAGAACCCAAGTTACCATGGCTATAGTCAATATTTCATCTGGAACAGGTGTATAAGTGTATGTCTGTCCATAAGCCAAGTTACCATGGCTACAGACAATCATTCTTCTTCTTCCAAGTCAGCTATCCTCACCGAATCTTAAATGCTGATCACAATTAACTTTGATCAAACAATTAAGCTCACTCAGTTTCAGTTAAGTTTCTATCCTGACCTGATGCCATATCACCAACATGAATTGCAGCCACCAAGAACACAAGTGCGTCAATTAGTGTAAGAATTATGCTGTCATGAAACCTGACTTCTACACACCCAAACACACTTGTTCTGCTTTAACTGCACTAGAACTAAGCAATATACAAGATAACAGTTTTTATATGACTATTAAAATGCAGAATTAAAAGGTAAAGCAACAATGTATGCACAATATGGTCTGTGCTGATCTCAAGTTATGGTTGTCCTGATGTTAGTGAACAGTAAAGAAATAAGAGTTATTCTATACCTGGATGATTAGGTACATCCATGCCAACAGTAAAACTAATACCTTTAGGCATGTAATTTGGCATCTAAAATTTCCTCATGCTACCAATCACTCATCTTTTCATTAAATATCTAGAAAAGGACCTTCCTCTCCAGAGCTCATTTGTGCTACACAAAGGTGAAGCATAAAACTGTAACAACATTAATGACCTCTAAACCAAGTCAGCAAGAATGAAGGAGGATGATAAGGGGTAATTTGATGAGGATGGACCTGTTTATCCAGACCTGTCTTTACTATAAATAGCTAACTCTTGTATCAGGTATGTGGAGGTCCAACCTCATCAGAACAGGAGAGAGTCTCAAGCTTATTTTTTTGAATGATCATCATCATGGGGAGATGCCTCTGTCTACTATGGCCTTGAAGGAAGGCTTACATTTAGAGTTCACATTATACAGACCTGCAAAGGTTTAAGTGAGGGTCACATAACTGCAGCATAAATAAAGTCTAAGGATGCATTCCTGAAAAAGGCTTGAGATGCATCCACTGTCCTGACTGAAAAGTTCTAAGCTGTGAAGGTAAACTTTTATTTTATTTTCCTAACAAAATCGGTTGCAATCAGTCAGCCATCAAAATAATGTGGTTTGGAAATTTCGGAGCCCAATTTCTTGTTACAGAAACACACAAGCGCAATTGTAAATATTTTCTTAAATATTTAGTTCTGTCCACATAAAATTTGAGCTGTCTGTGAACCTCTATACCATGCAGCACGTATTTACCTCTATTAGAATAATTAAATAAAGGAGTAAACAGGACACACAGCCAAACCAATTAGTAAAAAATCACAAGAAAATACTAGGCAAGCTAGAAATGTCATTGTGTGATCCCTTAAACCTCTTGTAAAAGAGGATAACGAGGCATATGAAAATGACCCCTTAAGGACATCAGGTGTTTCAGCTATATGGCAGTTCTGACTGCCCAACTCTCTTTTTTTTTTTTTAAGTCTGTTAATGGACAAATTCAAGCCAAACCCCACTAGCTGTGGACATGCATGTTTCAGTCGTCTTATGACTTCCTCAGCACAGCTAAATGGACAGTTTGGCTAACCTTTCGAAAAAAGGTTGTCGTACCCAGCTGATGTCCATAACCAATTAAGGTGCCTCATCTAACAACTAAATAAGAGAGTAAACAGGAAACACAGCCAAACCACTAGTAAACCATTACAAGAAAATCCTAGCCAAGCTACAGTTTTCACTGTGTGATTCCTTAAACCACTTGTAAAAAGAGGATAATGAAATATATGCAAACATCCCCTTAACAACATCAGGTGTTTCAGCTATAAGTCTGTTAATGGGCAAATTCAGGCCAGTAAAGCCAAACCCCACTAGCTGTGGACATGCATGTTTCAGTCTTCTTATGAGACGGAATAAGTTACTTGTTTACAGAGGAATAACTGAGCCTTATACTAAAAATCTGAGAGAGGGAGATAGGCTATCATGGTGCTTTTGGAATTAAGGCATGTTCTCCAGGTAGTCCCATATATTATTATAGAAAATGACTAAATTCTGAAATTTATGTAAGTGAAAACTGGCATTTGATAGCTTATTATTCAGTTTATTCTGTACCTCTAAGATTATCTTGGTAGTTCCATTGACACTTGCCCTACGGAATGAATACTGGAAAAAGTGAATTTGAGTGAAAGCTCTTGGTACACAAGCAGAAATATCTTTTAATATGGTCCTATTGTAACTCAAGATTATGAATAAATTGCAGATTCTTTAAAGAATTTGAATATAATGGAAGAACTTGATGTTGATTCTAACACTAATTCAGATCTGTACAACAAAAAACACTAATGAAAACAGTTCTTGGACATGCATACAAAATTGTTATCAGTTGGTCAAAATTGTTCAGCTTGGGAGGATGGGGTATAGAAAAGCCATTTTTTGTAGACTGAGATACCAGAGGGAAAAGAACAACTCAATTGTGTGAAATATACGCAAGAGAAAATGGTAACCATGACAAATTTTTTGGTTAAAACTATTTACACTAACGTTTATCAACTTCCACAATCACTTTCAGAAAATTTTCTGAGGCACTAATGTTTTTATATTAAATCTTGGTATAAGAAGGACTTAAGTACAGTATCAAGTTTGGTCAATGGACGTGATATGTAAGGTAGATGAAAGAATGGTTTTCTTTGATCAAAATTTTTCATTGATCAACAAGGAAGATTTTTCAATGCAACAACAATGCCAGTGAAAGAAATGGAAGCTTTAATGCACTATGCAGTGCTTAGAGTGCTTTTTTCTGGAAGGAATTAAACCATTTTCAGATAGGCCTTAGAATGAATCTGTAGCTTCAATACTGCAGAAGAATATTAAGGTACATTTCATGGATGAAAATGAAATGAGGTGCGTGCAAGACTTTTCTCATTTGTAGGATAGTTCTCAATAAAAGAATAGTTTTCCTAATGCTAATAAAGGGCACACATATTTTTCAGGATTGGCTAGTTTCAGTGAAAAGACTCTGCTATGGTAGAGGATATCACATACAATAAATTAATAGACTTCATTCAAAGACTATGACTCTATCATGGATATTTATCAATATGCTTGAATGATATATTATTTTCTTAACCTGTATGACCAAAACAGAAATATTTTATTTTGCTAACTGCTCATCTAATTATCACCCACTACTATTACAATGCCCTTGGTTAAAATTGTTCAGTTTAATGAACAAAACAAAGTATAGATGCGGAAACTTATTTTCTATGTTTTATTAAATACTGACTGCATGATCAAAACATTATTTCTCTGAATGAAGATATATCACATTTTATACTATTATAAAGCTTTATAAGGGAGGGGGGGGTTCAAATTTCCCTAGTTAGGTGTCCCTATCTACAGAGACAACGTTTTTGTAGATATTCAACTGAATCCTTTATGATTTTATGAGGCTGGATGTGTTCAGCCAAGATTCTTGAGTGTAGAGGAAGAATTAAGTATCTTACATTAATAGGATAGCATGAAGTAGAATTGATTAGATGGATTTTTTAGAGGGAGCAGATCCCTTCATGACACCTGAGCTCATTAGATTACCCAAAGAAGCTATTCATTCCCTGAGTAATCTGGGAAATCTTCAGATGTTGAGCTGTCTAATGTATAACAGCATTAATCCTTCTGTTTATGAGGACAGACCTCCTCTAACCAGATCTGAAAAATGCCAAGTAGAAGTGCAGACATGAGATGGCTGATCTTGGCAAGCTTCAGATTCACAGTATTACATACTTAACCAGTCATTTAATTCTTTAAATTTTGCTTCAGAACAGGTCAACACACATGGAGGGACAAAACATTTGACCAAAGTCATTTGTGTGGGACGTTCAAATAGCAAACTGTGTAGAGGTATTGTGGAGGGGGAAGGGGGTAGCAAAAGTACCCGCTGCTTTTCTGAAAGGGAGGGCAAGGAATTTATCACCAAATGTAGGGACTCCTGAGAAATTCAGGAGGGTGTGGTAAAGTAGTTAACAGCACCAATCACTCAGTTTAAGTGTACAGGAAAATGCAATTACACGCATTCAAGTCTTAAAATGTGTTTGTTATAAGTCAGACAGAGGGTTATACTTAAGGGTATCCATTATGGTCAACTGACTGCTACTTGCTAAGCTTGTGATAAGGTTCTACCCCTTTCTCATGTTAGCTTCTTGTGGCCAGTGGCTTACTAGGTAAAAGTCAGCTTTACTGTGTTGCAAGGCAGATCAGGAAAACACTCTGAACTAATAATGAATTAATTATCCATGAGAACAGTGCTTAAAGCCCTTCTTCTGAATAGCTGAGTAACAGCTTACTGGAGGTGGAAATGTGACTGGGACCACAGAACACTTCTCCCCTGCATCAAGCAACAGACAAATGATCGATTTGTTAATTTTGAGTTGTCAGCTAATGAGACACTTCACTAAGATTACTTGTTTTACCTGCTGGGGAAGTTTCAGTTTGGGTTTAAATAAAATTACTTTAATGTTTTCATCTGCAGGATACTGAAAATATCTTTCAACCCTGACATTTTTTTACACCAGTTTAGTAACTTGATATGTATGAGTTAACAACTTTCACATTTTCTTCCACTGCCAGCAGAAGTGAATGATGATCATTGCTTTCAACTGCCCCCGAGTTTGCTTCATATTTTTTGTTTGGTTCCTCATAAAAGTTTTGATTTCCTGGTAAATCAGTGAAAACTGTAGTCCGTCATTAAAACAAAACATTAGAGTTTCATGATTCTCATTTTTCAGAAAAGGTACACTGATGCAACATTTTTTGTTCTATTAACTCTCAAAGTGGATTACAGTACTATTTAAAAACTATCATTCCGATGGCACCCAATGAGAAGGAAATAACGGTGACTCTGTCAACTAGCATGAGAAAAGGGGAGAGGGTGTGGTAAAGAGCTTGCCCAAACTGGTGTGAGTGAGGTGGTTTGGTATGCTACTTGGGTGACACCTAGTGGGAGTTCTGGGTGATGCAGCCCGTGGAGTCTGGGCAACAAGAATATGCTGCTATAAAGCAGCTGTTTAGCTCATAGGTCAGTTTGGGGGGGGGGGGGGGCTTGTGTGCTTCTCTCTCAAAAGACTGGCAGAGCTAGCTTCCCTCTGAAACTGCAGAGAGCTGTTAAGAGTTCCTGGGACCAGGGTGGATACCCTGACATCTGCCTGGATGACAATTTCGAAATAGTCTTTTGCCTCTTGGAGAATGAATGAGCCAGTATTAGGTTCTCACCCCACCGAGGAATGAATGGCAAAAGCAATTAACCATGACCAATCAATAAAATTTCCTCCTGATTTTGAGTTTTGTCTCTGATTTTTCAGCAATAAAGTTGAGATGTATGATCTTATCTAGCAGAAGCTCTTTTGATAACCAGTTTTCTACTTTAACAATGTTTTCCATTTCCTGTTAGTCTATGATGAGCATTTTGAGCTGTGTTCTGCTTTAAATGAGCCTTAAAAATTAGTTAAGTGCCTTCAAATGTATCTTGGGGTAAATCATAAAATGTCTAGATAGCTGCAAGAGCATTTACAGCAGACTGCAAGTAAAAAAGGCTGGCCATAAAGTCAGAACTAGGCACAGAGTGAGACTGTTCACAAGCTGTTTGTGTCACAAATCGTCAAAATGAGTGATCTGGAAATTCCTGAAAACAGTGACAGGTTACATTTCTAGCTATCTCTTCGCTTAATGTTGCATGCTGAGTTTTACAGAAAATGCACTTTAACCTGCTCCTGCACTTTCACTAAACAGCAGCTCAGAAGGCTGCATATTCTCCTTTGATGCCCATAAGATAAAAAGGCAATGTGGGTTCTATTCCCACAGAAGGGGCTTGGAGTAATTTTTTTCAGTAATTATAGTACAATACAGCATTAAAACCTCCAACCCAATGGGTAAAAAAGTTAAAATAGGTAAACCATTTAGTAAACTTGCATTTTCACTGTGCAACAATTTAAAACTCATGTAGTGAAGACCCGTGGGATATATGCAAATGATACCTTAAGGACATAACAATGTTTCAGCTACATAGCTTCTGAATGCCCATGACTTTTTACTTTTACTTTTTTTTTTTTTTAGTCTTTCCTGATGCATTTAGGTCAATAAAGCCAAACCTGATAGCTACTGATGCATAGATATCAGCATTATTTCTCTTTAGAGAGGGGCAATACCCCTTCATGAAAATGTGCACATGTAGTTTACTTGTGTATGTTGTGAAGTCATGTGTGTGCGCGCGTGCAAGTGCGGGCATATTCTTGTTTGTGTTCAGTTCTTTTAGATATTTACAGTTTTGACATTTTTAGCTACTTGAGCCCGCGGTGGTGGTGCTGCGGTAGCGTTGTCGCCTCACAGTAAGACGCTGTCCGGTTCGATTCTCAGCTAGAGCGTCTTCTGCGTGGAGACATGCGTGAATGGGCATACCTTCATTGAAAGTTGTGCATCAGGCCTGGCAAGCCGGTACGTAAAAATCAACTGCCAATCATTAGCAGACCAGAGTTCCGCTATGGCAACCCCTAACCAGGAAAAGCCGAAAGACACAAACAAACAATTAATCTGTTTGTGCTCCTTTACATACAGCCATGACAGTTGGAGCAATGGAACCAGTCTCTTTATTCAAATTCTGAAGGGTTCTCCTGGGCTATCCCTATGTGCCTGTATCCCCCTACCACCACCACACACACTCTAGGAACTGCTAGTGCAGAACAATACCACCCAATTACACATGTGCCTATCTCCAGTGGGGATGTTCAGCTCTTTCTCGATTATGGTTTTCAAACTGGTGAAGCCCCATCTGTCATACCCAACCTCTGAGAGAGGCATATAGACAAAGCCTGCAGGTTTTCAAACTGGTGAAATCCCATCTGTCATACCCAACCTCTGAGAGAGGCATATAGACAAAGCCTGCAGATTTCTGTCCTTCCAATGTACCATTCAGCATCCAGACCATTACCTACATCTGGATAGTGGGCAAATTGTACTTGCCCCATTGTGTTAGCTTAACCTGACTAATTTCTGTATTTTTTGCCTGGGCTAGTGCATTTATTAGAAACTGACAGTTAGCAGTTTAATAATCCTGTATTTACCACGGTTTCTTTTTAGACGTCCGTTCCTATTGTTTAACTGAGCACAGTACTGTAGCGCTTCAGTTTCTGCAAATAGCAACTAATTGTTTTCTGGTGCTTACTTTTATTTGTTTTTTTTTTTTTTTTTCCTGCAACTCCTTATCATCTTATATCTTCACATAAAGGCAATGAGGAAATAAGTGCAGTGTATTTTCCCATTTTATGTCTTTTTCATTTTGCTTACATAAAGGAATACATACACTGGACATTCTTTTTCTTTCTTTCTTTCTGGATCTGATGGATTTACATATTTTACTTGCTATATTTCTGTAGAGTTCTGGTAGTACTATACCACCTATTATTTGCATACCTTCTTTTTAAGATGCAGTTGTATTATTGATTCATGGATTTCAGTACCAGTAATCCCACAAATTGTGTTCACAGTTTTCTGACTATGCCTTTACTTGCCTTCCTCAACTGATCAGATTAGCCAGTGATGAACTTCTAGATTGTCTTCAGATATTCTTTGGGTACCTAGAAGGTCCTGATGGCTTACCCTTCACATTTGCAAAAAGTACTGACCAGTAATGTTGCCAAAGGTCTCCTTGATTCACAATAAAAACTGAGCACTTTCGTGAGAGTATAACAAACACTTATCGGAAGTATTTTTTATACTCTCACGAAAGTGCTCAATTTTTATTGTGAATCAAGGAGACCTTTGGCAACACTACTGGTCGGTGCTTTTGCAGTTTTCTTTGTGCAGTCTTCATTGGTTCTCAGTTTTTTTTGGTTTGGATACTCTTCACATTTGTCCAAATCATTGCACCAGTTTTAAGGAACTTAGTTCTATTTTAGCAGTACTGAGTCTAGATTGCTATATTGGTAAGAACATCTTATATAGTGAGTGGTAGAGTAAACTTCAGATTTAATATGGTGGACCATTATATGTTATCTAGGGAACATCTAGCAGTAATGCAAAATATGTATTCTGCTAATATAACACAGATATTAAAAGTGTTGAAGAACCCACTAGTTTGCCTGCATGGATGTCTGTCCTGGATAAATTGGTGATGGTTTAGGACTAACTAAAATATCATAAAAGGATAGCTAGAAACTCTTAGCTGAAATATTCAAAAGTACAGTTATGTAAGTAAACATAGCATAACAGTAGATGTTTGAATGATCACTGCTGCAGTTGCCTAAGCAATATGGGTTATATCCTGCTACGCTGGCCAATTTACAAAACTTTAGGGCACCTTCTATATACTCAAACCATTAGTAAGCTCAAGCTGAGCTGACTCAAAAGAAAGAGGTTTGGGCTCCAAGCCCTTCAGAGCTTTTTTTCATGTCAATTGAACAGATAAACTCTACCAGCTAGGCATCAACCCATATGTTACCAGGTGGGTTGTTAACTGGCTCACTGGTAGAACCACTCAGTCAAAATAGGGGAAGCCACCTCTAGTAGTAGACCTCTACTGTTTGGGATACACTTTTCTGAGGTGCAAGCAAAAAACAGTGGTCTGTGGTTGACCAAGTTTGCAGATGACTGCAAGCTGGGCACTGTGAAATTCCCCTAGTGATGCGAACATCCTCCAAGAGGGCCTTAACCAAACTAATGACTGGTGCCAGAAGCATAGCCTCAAACTGAATGCCAAGAAATGCATCATTATCCACTTTAGAGAAAATGGTGTCCCCACTAATTATCACATTAATAACAATGTGGTAAGAATGCAATCGGTTGTGATGGACTTGGGCACCCAGGTTGATAGCAACCTGACTTTTGACCACCATGTTGCCTCCATTGTACAGAAGGCTTTCTGCGTGGCCACCTCATAAGTAAGGGCATTTCATCCAGGAACAAGGAGGTCATAACATCCCTGTACTCCTCCTTTATCAGACCCATTATCAAGTACAGTGCCCCCTTAGGCATGTACCTTGCCAAGCACATGCAGCAGTTGGAGAGACCACAGAGGTTCCTGACCAAGAAAATCCAGGGTCTCAAACACCTATCCTATACAGATAGGCTAAATGCCCTGTCCCTCTACTCAGTGTCATTCAGACTGCTCAGAGGTGATCTGTGTCTGGCATACAAGGCTGTCTCAGACTCCGCCTTGATGGAGTTGTTGCATACCCATAAGTCAAACTCCACTCGTGCAACCTGCACGCAAGAACTCAACTTGGTCTGTGACATTAATAGAAATTGTTGGCAGGATAGATTTGTGTCCCAATGACTCCCCCATCTGTGGAATAGACTTCCTCTCCATGTCCAGCAGAGTACCTTACTAGCCCTCTTTAAGAGGAACGTGGTTGATGACTGGATGGGAGACAGAAAATATACCCCTGGGATCCCACCTCTGTCCCTGTTGGACAGGGAAAACAGGAGCTGACTTTGTGGGAACATAGGTGAAATTCTTGGCTAGGCTTATAAGGGCCACCAGGCCAATAGCCTAGTAATGTCCTATGACTCTATGAGAGAGAGAAAGAGACTAAGCCCTGAAAGGACATTGCTAGGAAAAGAAAAAAAATACATGTCCACACTCTTGTATAAAAAATGCAACAAAAAAGAAGGGGGATGGAAGGAGCAGCTACTGCAGCAGTTTTCACACCAACATCTACTGTTACAGTAAATTTACTGACAGAACTGTACTGTGTTCTTCATTACTGGCCACCATTGCAGTATCTTAAACTATATGGGCAGATTAACACAGCATATAACAACTGGAAGGGGGAAGGAGAAGGGCCCATGAAACCATGGAGAATGGTTATATCAATGCATCACCTAGACAAGAAGAATCTAGTTTACAGTGCTTTGTAAAAGTATCAACAGAGGACCAAATTTTTGCTTCTATAATCCATCTCTTTCCAAAAAGCCTCATATAAACCCAAGGTCCTGAACCTGTCTGGAATAATTATGTTGCGGTGGGAATAAAAAAAACAATTTGTAAGTGGACATCCATGGTATGAAGGTATACTTTCTCTCTCTCTCATTTTTAGGTTATGGAAAGAAAACTGTGAAATAGAAAGTACGGCTTAAAGTAAACTTGGATACTACTTTAAACATAAAAGAAGATTAGTTCTCAAAGAAACCCTATCAGTGTGAAATATGACATAAGACTGACCCCACCATAAGAGCTTGCAACTTATATTCTCTTCTTACAAATGTCAGAACAATCAGCAAAACTGTTTTACATCTTAAGAACTTCAATCCAGACAGATGAGCTGGTTCAAATGGAGCAAGTATTAGCTTCTCTAACACAAAATTAAAATCCTAAGGAAAAGCAACAAGTTTTCTTGAAGGTTCTTGATGCAGAATTCCCTTCAAAAAGATTTCACATGAGAATGCACTGAAAGATGGGGATCCAAGGGCAGACATGCTGAAATGGATGACAAATGAGACTTGCTAGAGGAGTAAGACATACCACAGGATAGTAACTCACACAAATACAGTAATGCCATGGAAACACTAGCCCTGAATGGGTGCTGACAACTTTGTTAGCACCAACTGGAAAACCTTTTCTATTTGTTTATATATAATTTTCTAGCAGCAGTCTCTCTTGCCTCCATTAGTACCTGCTGCGCATCCTCAAGAATACAGGTGCCTAAAAGATAACAGGACCCTATCATCCGGGCATTCAGTTATAGTTGCCTGGGGTCAGGATATATCAAGCACTCCTGTTCTCCTGTTCTTGCTAAAGTAAATTTGGTCTGTAAGGAAGCTTGTGTTAATTGTTCTTAGCCAATTCTGAAAGAATGAAGAACCATTGTTGCCTGGACAAGATGGAAGTCACCAAGACTTCCAAGATGGCTGCACACTGATTAACAGCTTGTTTCTAGCTCTCACAGTGTGAAAACAGAAACTCATCAGAGAAGGCCAGTAGACTTGTGTTTTGGGGTAAATTTCGGTAACTGACTAGGAACTACATTGCCTTGATGCCAGGAATAAAAAAATACAGAAGACCTGCAAAAAATCAGCAACAAAAAGTGAGGAAGAAACACTGACTGGAGGAAGTTCTGCAGCTATTCAGCAAAACAATGCAAACAAGAAAATAACCAGTGCATACTGAATGTCCAGGTGAAAACCAAACTTAAAAAAAGACACATATACCAACTGGACAACCACAACTGAAGACACGGCTTTAAGAAAAATGATGATAAAAATAGCAGCAAACAAATTCCATGTAAAAATCAGATAAAAAAGGACAAGCGCTTTCGCATACAGCTTCTTCAGATCTTATAAGAAACTAAAAAATCATGAACATTTTTAAACTAACACTTGACCTATCAAAAACAAGAGAAAAATGCGCCAAAAAACAATGACATCATTTCCTCATACAATCAATGCAACTTCTTATGTGCCTTAAGCCTCCGCCCACTCAAAATGGGTTTGATAGTAACCTGACTATTCAACCCTGGATGCTTATAAGCTTGCATCCTAAGAATCCATTTTAGCTCCATCTGCTCCAAATAGTTGTTACAGTCACCACCTCTCACATTTTTAAAAACATGTTGTAACACCCTAAAAGAAAAATCATGTCCAGGGCATTCAGACTGATGTTTTTCAAGGGCATTGTTTATATCACCCTTCCTCATATCTGACAAATGTTTGTATACCCTGTCCCTCAATTGTTGGATGGTTTTACCCACATAGAAGCAGGGGCATACATCACATGTTGCTAAGTACACTATAAAGCGGGTAGTGCAGTCTGCATAGAATCTGGGAATAAATTCAAATGCTAAAGTGGGATGTTTATATATTTGTTGTTTAGTCAAAACTCTACACACACTACAAGACCTACAGGAATAAGTCCCAGTGCATTGACTTGACTGTCCAGGGCATTTAATATCATTGCACAACAACCATTTAAGATTGTTGTTGCTTCGATAGATGAAATATGGTGTGGCCCCTACTAAGCCAGTCTTTGCAGTGTCCAATGTTAAGATAGCGTAATGTTTCTGTATGATAATTTTTATAACATTGTTATTGCTGGTAAAATTAGTTATAAATGAAGTATGATGTTTTGTCTTCCTTCTATTGGTCATGTTATCATCCCTAACTCTCAAAATCGGAGTACTGACTATCAAGGTTTGATCTTGAGTAGCACTAGGTGTGGTAACATTCTGTTCCACAAAGGAGGGTTGAAAATCACCCAGCCTATCAACTTCACGGCTATCACGTACTTCCCTAACAGTAGTCCTACTATATCCCCTATCAATAAACACTGCCTCCAGAGTATCAAATTCCCGTTGCATGTCACCCTCATTGTTACAAATCCTGGACATTCTAGTGAATTGGCTTTTCACTACACTTGAAAACACATGTACAGGATGCATACTATATCTCTAGATAGAAGGCTGTTACGCCAACATGGCTTGCTAAACAGTGTGGTGTTAATGCCCCCTATTGTATCTTTAGTTACTGATGCGTCTAGGAAGTCTACATGTAAAAAAGAATGGGTGACAGTAAACTGAAGAAACTCTGTGGTAGACTCTAAATATTCAATATATAGAAAAAGGGACTCAACGTCACCATCCCAAACAATAAAGACATCATCAACAAACCGTCTATAGTGTCTCACACCTCTATATAATGGATTCACAATCAGGTTATTATCCTCCCAAAAATGCATCACCAGATTTGCATAGGAATTGGCGCAGGGGGTGCCCATGGCTAACCCCCATCTCTGTGGATATAACTGTTCCTCAAACAGGAACGCGTTATTATTCAAAATTAAGTCAAGCAAGGTACAGACTAAACAAACATCTAGATTCAATGAGAATGTATCACTACTCAAGATCTGCCTTATCGCTTCTATCCCATACTCATTGGGTATGGTAGTGAAAAGATTTTTAACATCCAGGGTAACCAATAGCAGATCAGTGATATCATTCAACTGCACAAATTCATCAAGATTCTGCAAAAAAAATGCACAGTATCCCTCAAAATTGTATTTATAGACCTAACTATTGGACTAAATAGCCCCTCTGCATAAATGGAGAGGGGCTCCGTTACCCAGCCCCCTCCGGCAACAATGGGTCTCACAGGTGGCTCAGTCAAGAATTTATGAACCTTGGGTAGCCCTTTAACTGGTATTATGGGATAAGGCACCTTGAAAAACTCAAAACAGTCCTTCATTAATCTCCTTGGTCATAAGTAAATCTACAATCATTCACATGTTTAATAATGATCCTAACCCATGCCCAATGTATCATATGATAGGTATCCAAGACATTCAATAAAATAGACTACTTTTTTTAATCAAACCTGTCCATTAATACTATAGTGCCACCCTTATCAGATGGCCGAACTATAAGATCCACATTATTTTTCAAATCATTCAATGCCTTATGTTCTGCAGCGCTCAAATTATAAAAGTTACTTTTATTGTGACCACTTAAAGTCATAATCAATTCCTTCTCACAAGCTTGTACAAATAGTTCAACGTGAGATGGTATAATAAGCAAGAAGGTACTAGGTCTTCTATATTCAATAACTTGCTGCTTTTGGGCTTCACCGAACATTAAACCCAGAGCTACTTTCCTGGCAAAAAGCCTCAAATCAAATAAAACATCACTTTCTCTGGCTGGAGTGGCTGGAATAAAAGTTAGTCCCCGTTCCAGCACAAAGCATTCTAAACTAGTCAAAAAATGCGTGGAAAGATTCACCACCAAATCCTTTATCATCTCTTCCGCTGCGTTGAGCCTCTTTCTGTAGACACTTTCCTCTTTTGCCTCCCTCTGCTCACAGAACAAGGATATTGCAGCTTCCTTGGTTGTACTGGAAGGGGTAAAAGACTATCCAGATTGATAGGTGCAGTCTGCTTGGGTCTGGCTCCCTCCTGGATGAAGTTGCTCCTATGTAACTGCAAGCCCTGTTGGTTCAAGGGGGCGTGCTTAATCCTTCACCAGCGGTAGCTAACAAATCATTGCCTAGGGTCGCATTCAACATTCATGCCAATCCATCCGGATGCACAGATTTATCCTGCACTATGTTCTCGGTGGGAACCCGAGACATAGTGGGCAACGCTGATTCATTCCCTTCCAACGTCACTCTCTCAGCTCTCTGTTTGTTCGGAGCACCATTCTCCGAAGGTACATCATGCGAATCCCTCGGCCAAACAAACACATGCCCCAGTTGGAAACCTTGTAGATTTCTCTGCAACTTCCGTTGTTTAGTCTGCCGTAACCTCATTTCATATAGCGTAATGTTAGAATAAAGATTCTCAACATGGCTATTATAAATGTCACCACGGAACTTAAGTATAAGATTATTGCGCACTTGCTCAATACTCAACAATAGCTGTTCTTCCACAGGTTTGAAATATTCTATCAATCTGATGTAGTTAAAACTACAGTCTATATTAAATTGTTGCCACTTTGTAAGTAAATCTGGGTGAGCATTCCCACAGGTCGGCATGCGCAACACCCGCATGCCCCTGGGTATAACCCGGTAATGTAAGCATGCTTCAAGGTGTAATCACTGCCATGTGAGATGTTTTAATCTAAATAAATCATTCTCTAGATCTTTAACACTCATAGAGAAAGTTTCACACTCACTGGTGTCTTGTCTTATTGTAGAGGAAACATCTTGTTGATAAGCCAGACCAAGGAGTGGATTCTCATGTTGTTTAATAATAGCAGTCCATTTTTCTTTCATACGCTCCTTAACTTCTTGAGTTACATCAGCAGACAGCATAGTTATTGTATCATCAGCCATGTGCAAGGGTTTAGGGTGTTACAACATGTTTTTAAAAATGTGAGAGGTGGTGACTAACAACTATTTGGAGCAGATGGAGTTAAAATGGATTCTTAGGATGCAAGCTTATAAACATTCAGGGTTGGAATAGTCAGGTTAATATCAAATCCATTTTGAGTGGGCGGAGGCTTAAGGCACATAGGAAATTGCATTGATTGTATGAGGAAATGATGTCATTTTTTTTGGCACAATTTTTTTCTTGTTTTTGTCAGGTCAAGTGTTAGTTTAAAAATGCTCATGGTTTTTAGTTTCTTATAGGATCTGAAGAAGCTGTATGTAAAAGCGCTTGTCCTTTTTTATCCGATTTTTACATGTAATTTGTTTGCTGCTATTTTTATCATCATTTTTATTAAAGCCGTGTCTTCAGTTGTGGTTGTCCAGTTGTTATGTTTTTTTTTTTTTTGCTATTCAGCAAAAAGCAGTGCAACCTTCAGACATGACTTCCAATATCCTACAGGAGGATATAAGATAGCTGCATACAGACCTGATTAAACTAAACAAAACACTGATAGAGCATATCAAGACAAACAACAAAAGGCTGGAAAAATGGAAGAAGCTTTAAACAGATATTCAGATGAGATGATAAAGCTGTAAAAATCAGAGGCTGAAATGAAAAAAAGGCTGACTGAATATGAGAATGCTCAGGAAGAGATGTAAAAAAAAACAGAATTAGAAGACAAGAGCTTGTAGGGAAAACCTGAGATCTTCGGCTATACCAGAGAAGCTGGAAGGAACAGACTGCATTAATTTTATGAAAGCACAAATAAGCAACTAGACTGGTATTCCACAGTAGGAATTGTTAGTTGAAAGGGCACAGTGTGCAAACCTAGCTATAAGAAACCAACCTAGACCTTTAATAGTAAAGATGCACTCCTACCAGCAGATAGCACTGATTCTGACAAAATTGTGGAAGACGGACAAAATGCTAAAAGTGGGAGACAGCAGAATGTTTGTGGAAAATGATTACTCACTGTACATCAGGCAGAAGAGGGGTAAATTAATTCCACTATTATGGGAATGTCGAGATGCGGGTGTGAGATTCAAACTGCTGTATCCAGCTGCCTTTAAAGTATTCTTCTCTGGAGGGACAAAATTATGTTTTGATTAAGTGCATACTAAGGAGGAAATACAAAAGTTTGTCCAACAAAAAGTGAGCTGTGAAACAGGAGAGTCTGCTTCTTGTTCTTCTGGTAAGAAAGACCACAGAGAGAATGTACCTGTGAAACCTTTTCCAGTATTTCAATAGAAAATGTTGGAGAGAAGGAAGGAAGCACAAGAGTTAACTAGACAAATCAATAGTACATTGGAAATGAAGCAGAGACAGGATTTGGGTGATGGTGAAGAATGGTAATAAAAGCAGTAACGCAATGTGGGATTACAATGCAGTAATTATATTTGTGAAATATGACAGAACAAGAAAATCTGGAAACAGCTGGAAAATTTCTTGGATTTGTAGGAACTCTAAAGTATATGTCCTACTTCATGTTATTAATGTTTGGAAAATGCTTTGGGAAGGGAAGAGAGGGGAGAAAGCTAACTGTAAGTTAAGATAACATGTTATTTTCTTAGAAGTGCTGTATTTGTGGTGTATGCTTTTCTTTGCATGCTATTTTTAATGGGGACTGTAAAGAGGTGCTGCTGTTTTTCTTTTCTCCCCTCTTCTCCCTTCCTTTTTGTAAAGTTTTAAGAAACATAGATAATGGAATGTAAAAAAGGCCTGGTTAAAAAGGCATAAATAAGTTAAAATTAATGTGTTCTTTCATTCTTGCATGGGGAAATGAATGTATTAAGGGCCTTAGATTGATTAGTTTTAAGATATCATGTAAATGAAAATAAACATTATGAGGCTTTTTTCTAATGCATTTCATATTTCAAATGAATGTATACTTAGTGGCAATTCTGCAGATGGTCTTCATGTTTCCATGGAAATGATCTGATAAAGAGAAAATGGCTGTCTGGTTCTCATGTCTCTATGGAAGCAATCTGATAAAGGGAAACTGGAAACAGTTTAGTGGATGGGGATTGGCTGAGGGAAAAGAAAAGAGAAATTGGCTAGGATAAATGTTCTCTGAAAGCAATCAGGGTTTTTTCCCAGCTGGGATGGCTTTAAAGATAAGACAAAACCAATTAGACTTGAAGTAAAGTTTTCTCCGTATTTTTTTAAATGCAATGGGGACACTAATATAAACATGTACCTTTTTTCTTTTTCTCCATTCTTCTCCATTTTTCTTTGTTCAGTTTTAAGAAATATAGGTACTGCAGTGTAAAAAAAATGGGAGGGATGAAAGGTCTGGTTAAGAGGGTATGGCAAAAGGAAAATCAGTGTCCTTTTTCCCCATGGTTGCATAGGGAAATGGCTGGATTAAAACCATAGGTGTTATCCAGTATGAAGTTTATTAGAAAGCATGTAAATGAAACATATTATTGAATATCATAAGGATTTTTTTCTGGTAAACAAGGTATTCTTAGCAGTTTTGTGTCTGGTTTGCATGTCACTAGAAGATAAAGAAAAATAGCTTGGTGAAAGTGTTTAGTGAAAGCATTCAAGTTTTTTTCTCAGCTAGGAAAGCTGTAAAGATAGAAAAAATCAAACAGCACTTACTAATAGCACAGGCTGTACCCATGCATCTCAGCATGATTAACATTTCTTTTTGGTTACCTCTAGCCTGTCTGTGTAGCTATCAACTTAGAACTTTTGTTCTTATTAGGAAGCAAAAACTCCAATATTTGAAGATTTATATAGTTTTTTGTGTTAAGTCAATAGATTTTGGGCAGGGTTGGGTGTTTGTTTGTTCTGTTTGATGGCTTTCAAAAAAAAAGCTATGTAAGATGTGGCACAGGTTCAAATGGATATGACAATAAACTGTATAAAAGACCAACCTGCCAAACAGTATATGCATGTAACATAACATTTGGAACTAGACATTCAACAAAAAAGCAGTTATACATAAAAGGTAGTAATAATAACTATATTAAAAAATTATGCTGTTTGTAATGTCTTTCAATCTGAATGGTCTTACAGACAAATATAAAGAGTAGTGAACTATATTAAAATGTAGAGTTCCAATAGTTGTGCTACAGGAAACACATCTGGAAAGAACTGAACATATGAATTTCATAAAGAAAGGTTTTCAGGATGGTTATTCAGTGGAATATCTTGGGCAAAGGAAAAGAGGAGTACTTATATTAATTGGAAGAGGAGTTCCAATAGTGATAGAAGAGGGAAAAAAGATAACAATGGAAGATAATAGTACTAAGGGGCTACTGGCATGCATATACATTCCACCTAAAACTGCTATAATGAAGCTTAAGAAAATTCTAAGAGAAATTATCAGCTTTCAGCAAGGAATATTACTTATAGATGAAGAGTGGAATTTGGTTTGCAGCAGTGAGGATGTGTCTGGGGGGCCTAGAAGGGAAAATATAACAAAGGAGGGTACACTTTTGAAGAAGTTTATGAAAATGTTTGGCATGGATGATGTGAATTCAGTACTAGGCATTTTGAGTGAATTTACATATTATTCTCCAAGATAAAAAAACTGGGCTAGGCTAGGAAGAATTTATATTTCACAGGAACATGGTCATTCAATTGAAGATCTTGAAATGCAACCAATAACTATTTCAGATCATGTGCCAATAATAACTAAAACAGAAATGCAAAGTAATGAAATAAAAGTGAGACACTGGTGCTTTCCCACTGATCAGCTGAAAATAGTGGAATTTAAGGAATGGGTTTTGTAATTCATTCAGGAACTACTACAGATGATAGAAATTTCTTCTGAAAATATAGCTAGGGAGTGGGATAAAATGAAAGTGGAGTTTAAAACAAGGGTAGAAATAAAGGAAAGGGAGATATGGTTAAGAAGTAACAAGAATTAGCAAGAATTTATTTTCTTTTTGTGGTGTTTATTTATGGTGAGTGATCCTGATTTCCAGCTGCTTAGGATCTTCAGAGAGGAAGGAAGGAGTGGCATTGAGAGGACTATGGAGCAGTATGTCTCTTAGGCAAATGACAGAGCACCTGAATATATACCTGGAAGCAATGTGAACTTAAGACAGGACCAGGCCCTTGCTTGGACAGAATTACTTGAAGAAGGTTGAAACCAGAGGGTAATAAACCCTTTTTCATCTATTGGTCAATGAATGTGTGTTTCTCTCCAGCCAGAAGTTCAGGAATATGTAAATAAGTTGGAGTGGCTTTTTGCAAAAGAAACTTCTTTGCAGTATACTTTGTTAAGCCTACAAAGGTATGTAGAACTGGATATTTTTCCTCATAGGCTTATGGTTTATAAAAACCCTTCATTGCCTTTTAACCCTTTAGACCCTGAGGATAAAGTGTTCAAACAAAGGTGGAAAGTGGCAGCTCATAATTGTGTAATGGAATTGGTTAATTTATTTATTTTTATTTATTTATTTTACATTTGTTGACCGGGCTAGTCCAACTGGATACATGTCCATTTTCAGTGGAGGCCCGGGGAGAAAAGCTCCAAGGTCATGGTTAGATTAACAAATACACTGATGAAGTTAAAACAAGTAAATACTAGTAAATACAAATACAATGATAAAGCTAAAACAAGTAAATACAAGTAAATACACTGACTCTTAAAGGCCAAATAAGAGAAGCAAGAGTTATATAAATGATTTAAAGAGGTACAGATTAGAACAGCCAGACAAACAGGGCTAAATAGTGGATTCTTGGGTTTTTGGGTTAGGTGGAGGCTGAGAGAAGCCTAGGTTAAAATACTTATTGAAAGGGATATGGGGAGACAGAGACTATTAAAAGAAGAAATATCATTGTTATGTTATCCTTGTCTGTTCAACTAAGTTCAGGTCATTTTGAACAATTAATAAGGGGGATTAATGAAAAACTGCAGGATTTTTCCAAGAAAATGACAGAACAGAAAATGAAAAAAATTAATAGAGACCTAAAAGACTACAACAATGGTTCAGCCTTTAAGGCAAGAACCAATACAAATAGATGTCAGAGGGACGAGCGGTCTTTAGGAAGTGAAGGAAAAAGACAGTATATCATTTGTATCTTCAGAACCGAGAACTACTGAATGGGAAGAAGAGGAAGATATGGCATATCCCCCATTACCAGCTGCACAGCAACCAGGTTATTTGCACAACAACTTTCGGAGTGGTCAGCCAGAAGGAAACAGCAGTCAGAAATGAGGTTGTTTTGAAACGACAAAAGAAAGGCAATATTGGCAGAAAAAGAAACGGCATTGGATTAAAACTTTTTTGAATAATATACAAGAGACATGTTGCTTCAGTAATACTGATAATCTAGTTTTAAATTTGTCTGGATGTATGTTAACTGATAGTGAAATGTCAATCCTAAACCATGGACTGAAATTTGTACCAACAGTCTTGCCGAGAATACATGTGTTAAAAGCAGATGTGTTCTGCTTTACAAGAAAACTGCATTTTATTAATTTTTTTCCTAAACAGCAAGCTGATGATTATGGTATACAGGAAGTGTTAAGATAGCACAAATGAAACAGATGATGATGATGTTTATGTTTCATGTGAGTCATCTTTTCAGGATGAATTTAATGCATACTGTCTATTAGATACATCTGATATTTGTATTAAAAGTGATTTTATACCCCCGATTGTTAATGAGAATGTTAAACATTTTTTCACCAATAGTTTGATTTATTCTTGAGAGAATGTGTTTGGATGCTTTAAAGGTTAAGAATAGTGTTGTTTATAACTTACCTAAACTGAGAGCTGGCATTGAAGAGTCTGAGTAAGCGATGTGACCTTGTAATCAAGCTAGCTGATAAAGGTCATAAAATTGTTATTATACACAATATAAAAAGATATGTGAAGAAAACTTAAATGATGTTAATGTATATAATAAGGTAATAGGTTTTGAGTATAACAGGGCCTTGTTAGAATTTAATGACTTAATTAAAAAAGGTTACAGACTTGGTTATTTCTCTACAGATGATGTTGAACAAAAGTTTTCTACCCAAGGATGTACTATGGCCAGATTTTATTGCTTATCACAGATTCATAACAGCCTTTCCTCGCCACCTGGTCACCCTATAATGTCAGCTACAAAATACTTTTTGCATAATATTGAAATTCTGTTGCATAAATATTTGTTACAACCACTTAGGAAGTTGAGATCATATATTTGTGACTCTTTTGACTTTTTAGAAAAAATACAGCTCACTGAATGGAAAACTGAAAATTACTGGTTAATTATAGATGCTAAAAGTCTATATACAAATATAAGTCACAATTTAGGGATAGAAGCAGTGTAAGTATTTCTTAGGGGATAATCCCTTAATGAATTATGTAATAGAATTACTTTATTTTTGTTCAACACACAATTATTTTTACTTTAATGGAGAAACAGTTCATCAAGAAAAAGGGATGGAAATGGGGGCATCGTTTGCATCCATGTATGCCAATTTATTTATGTGACTTTTTCAAAATAAGCATTTATATCAGATGGAGTTTTATAAGAAGTATGTAGTAAAATATTTCAGATTTATTGATGATCTTATTTTTTACGTGAAGCTGGAGAGAATTTAATAAATGACTTTATACACATGTTGCAATGTAATGAATCTGGGAGTAAATTTGATGGGATACAAATTGGAAAGAAAGTAGTTTTTGTATATAGAATTAGAAGGTAAGGTAGGTGAATATGTACAGACTAGAGTACATAGAAAGTTTCCTGATACTAATAATTTTTTGGGTGGCAGGAGTTGCCATCCGTCCCATTTAGTAAATTCATTACCTTATAGTGAATTTCTAAGGGATCTGTGGTGGTGGTGCTGCGGTAACGTTGTCGCCTCACAGTAAGACGCTGTCCAGTTTGATTCACAGCTAGAGCGTCTTCTGCGTGGAGACATGCGTGAATGGGCGTACCTTCGTTGAAGGTTGTGCATCAGGGCTGGTAACTCAGCACGTAAAAATTAACTACCAATCATTAGCGGACCGGAGTTCCGCTGTGGCGACCCCTAACCGGGAAAAGCCAAAAGACACAAACATAGTGAATTTCTAAGGGTCTCAATGCTTTGTAATAGAAGTGAGATCTCCCTGGGAGAACTAGGAATGGCCTGTGGATACTTTTTACAAAGAGGTTATGACTTTTGCGTAGTTGAAAAGGCCTTGGATAGATTGTTAAATAATAATTGGAATGGGGGTAATAACAAGAGCAGAAATAATAACCTTTTATCAAGAGAAATAGTGGGAACAAATAATATTGAACAAATAGAGACCAAAAAGGTATATTTGTCACTACACACAACATTATGATAGAAAAATATTTAATGTTATAACATATCATTGGGATTATTTTTTAAAGGACAAGAGGTTAAAAGATGTGCTACCAAGTAAGCCCTTTCTTTCTTTAAGGAAGGGTCATAGTACAAGGGACATGGTTGTGCATAGTAATTTTGAGGTTCCAAACACAGAATTATATGTAGAACCAAAGCCTATGGGAACTTTCCCATGTGGGAAGTGTTCCATTTGCCAATATGTAGTTCCTTTTTTTGATAAAATGAATCATGTGATTTATACCCCTAGACAGTGTGTAAATTGTAACACTATAGGTGTTTATGCACTGAAATGCTCCTGTAATCTTTTTTATATTGCTGAAACAAAAAGATCTTTTAAGGTTAGGATGCAGGAGCAGCTCAGGGATAATAGAAATAAAAAAAACGGAAAGCCTATAGCACATCATTATATGTTATGTGATGGGGAAAATATATGTTTAAGGGTACAATTTTAGAAACTATTAAAGGGTGAGATGAGATAGAAATAAAGAAAAAAAATTGCTATATAAATAGACAGCATGCATTTTAAAGTTTGGAACTTTAGTAACTTGTGGTTTAAATCTAGAATGTAATTGGAGGGTATTTCTGTAATTAATTGTGCTTTTTTACTGGTGTTTTGTGCAATGATTTAATTGAAGTGTTAATTAGTATTTTTATATAATGAATGTTGTGTGTGACATGTTGTATCTCTTGAAGGCTATTAAGTTTCAAAATTTGGACTCCTTCTTCTCTGTTTTTGGTAGGATTATTTATTTTCTTTTTGTGGTGTTTATTTACAAGTAACAATAATTATTTTTGGGACTGACAAATATCAAAGTCACTCAGAACAAGAAAAGGAACAACTGCAGAAAGCTAAACAGAAAATAAGGGATTACACCTCAATAATATGCATGAGTTTAGAAAGATTGCTGTTAAGCAACTGTTTTTTGATAATAATTTTAGAGCACAAAAACTTTTAGCACAGCGACTCAGGCAACAGAAAGTAGAAAGGGCTGTCACCAAGCTTATGGAGCCTATACCAAGGAAGATAACAAGAGATCCTGTAGAGGTATTAGAAATATTTCAAAAATGTTATGAAAGTTTGTATAAAACAGAGAAATATGGAAATCAAGAAAAGGTGCAAATGGAAATGTTTATGAAAGAATTAAATATGCCAAAGTTAGAGGGAGATCAGGCTCAATTACTAACAGTTAGGGTAGGAAGAGATGAGATAAAAATGGCTATGTATAATGTACAGGAAAGTCCCCAGGAATAGATAGTATTTCTGTGGAAGTTTGGAAGCTAGGAGAGAGAAACTGATAAAGATCTGGAAGGTTTTGTTTTACAGTATTTTAAGAGGAGGAGAAGTACCAGCTTCCTGGAAGAAGGCTGTGGTAACAGTAATACCTAAAGATGGTAAAGATCCATCGGATCCAGCTTCATACAGGCCCATTTGAATACAAAACCATGATTATAAAGTGTTTATGTCTATAATGGCTAAAAAAATGGCAAACGTAATAACCAAAATTGATAGATATGGATCAGTGTTGTTTTGTGGAGGGGAGGCAAACATTTGACAATATTAACAGGACATTGATGATCAGAGAGAACAGAATATAAGAAAATACCACTGTTACTTGTGGGTCTTGATGCATCGAAAGTATTTGACATACTAGACTGGGACTTCATGAGCAGAGCAATGGAAGAATTTGCTTTCCCTGATATAATTATAAGGTTGATTAGGAGTATATATAAGGGATCGGAGGTGAAAATTAAAGTGGGTGGGGTCCTCTCTGGGGTTGTCTGGTTTCCCCATTTGTTGTTTGCATTATATTTAGAACCACTGGCAAAAGAATAAGGGACTCAGAAATTCAAGGATATACTTGGTATGGTGGGCAGGGAAAGCTGGCTCTATTTGCAGATGATATTATTTTATATATGACAAAAACCAGAAAGGGACATTACAGTGTTGTGGAACATTTTAACACATTTTCAGATTTTCGTGGGATGCAAAATTAATGAAGGTAAAACAAAGACAACAGCAGTAAATTATGTACACTCACACAAATTGTTCCAGCAATATCCATATTTATGGGGACATGATAAAATGAAGTATTTAGGAGTATGGATTAAAATGACTCTGTTGTGGTAGCTATGGACACGTGGGAAGAGACTAAACAGAAGATAATACAAAAACTGAGAAAATGGAAGCTTTGTTACATGGACAGTGATACTAAGATACACGCAATTCAAACTTTTTAGTCCCTTTAGTCATATACACAGGTCAGGCATATTTTTATCAATCAGAGGAGAAGCTGTGGATAGCAATTAAAAAAGAGTTGAAGGATTTTATCTGGGAAGAGAAGACAGCAAGGGTCAAGTGGGATAAACTGATTCCCCCAAAGAACAAGGCAGACTAGGAAATACCAATTTAAGGGGGGGTAATTTTGGAGCAACACAGTTAAGGCTCTTATACATAGCACAAGCAGAAAACTATAATTCAAAGTGGAAAGGAATGATGATGATATCAGGAAAACTCAAAAAATAAGGAGAGATCATGATTTTGGATGCAGACTCTTAAGGAGAACAAATAAATCATACGGAGTATTATATTCTTAAAACAGCAGGGAGTATATCTAAGAACTAAACCAGCATAAGAATGGAGAAAAGATTCTGCCAATAGGGATGACTGTGGTTAGGGATACAGACAATAGGCAAGAGAAGGCTGTAATTTTTGGGGAGAAAACTGGCAAAGAAATGAAGGTATTGGGAGTAAATAACTAGAAAAGGCAAAGGTAACAGAATGGGAAGATGCCAATAATTATTTGGACTGCATGTTAGAGATTGTCTTCCCTATCAAGGACTGATATCAGAGTATAGGCAAAGAGAAAGAAATAAGGTGTCCTAAATGAAAGACCAGCACTGGTAAAGTTTTTAACAGAATCTAGAACAGAAGCTGCCATTAAAAAAGGAATAATTAGTAGGACATATAAAATATTGCAAGATAATTACATAAATCAATCAGAGGGGCTTAGAAAGAGGGACACAGAAACAGAAAAGGAGAGAGACGGGATATGTAATTCACAAAGTGACAATGGGGGGCTATATGTATAGCTCCCAAATATGCAAAAAAAAGTCTAGAAGACTTAGAATCTTTGCCTGGAAGCGTTTACATAGGTATTTTTACACCTCAAGTAGGCTCCAAAGAATTTTTCCTCTGGTAGATAGCAAATGTTGGAGTTGTCTCAGGCAAATAAGAGGTGGCTGGGAAAATATTTTTTGGGAATATAATGAACTGGCTGACTTCAGGGATTCCCTGCGAACTGCTCTGTCAGAGATGTTGGGTGAGGGGTTTGGATTGACTGAGGGGATGATTTTTTGAGCCATCATACAGAATTTGAATTGCCTAGACATAGTAAAGCATTGCTGAGTCTAATTATGGTGGCTGCCAAAAAGGCAATTACTAGAAAATGGAAATCAAAGTCTAGACCAACTTTACTAGAAGTAGTGAATATAGTAACATAGATAAAACAACTGGAATTGGGATATTTAGAAAAGGAATGGAGCAAACTACATAGAAAAAAATGGGAATTGGAGGAACAAGATATGCAGAGAAGGAAGGAGGTTTAAAAGCCAGGATTTGAATGAGCCATATAATGCTTAACTGACAATGACTAGACCGATTATAAGTGATGTATAATGTTTGCAATTACAGCTGTTTCAATGGTGTCTGTGATGTATAATGTTTGCAACTAAAGTGCTGTCAATGTTGGTTTTTCATTTACATAAATGCAAGATTGCCTTGGTCATACACGATAATTTAATAAAAATGTTTATTTGAAAAAAAAAGAAGGTAGTCACCACAATGATCTTTGTGAAGTCCTTAGAATCTTCAGAATTACCCTGGATATTAGTGAAAAGGGTGGAAAACCATACAACAGCATTCCTGTCCAAGGAAAAAAAAATGCGTCTGTCTTCCATACCTTCTTACATGGAGCCCTGGAACAGAACTTTGTCAGTTGATTAGATAGGAGGCAAAAAGGACTACTTGAGGAATTCCCCACAGCTGGACCAAATCTTAGAAGACCCCCCCTCCCGATTCATTTCCATTTCAGAAGATCTGCTTTTGGCCTGCTGAGTTTTGTCTACCACAACATTTTTGCTACAGTGGAATGCAAGATGCATGTAAAAATGACATTGTGTTGTAAAGCTAAATACCAGGTTAACATGTCTAGTCTGCACAGTAGGTGGGACCTCTCCCCTTGCTGCTTATGTACCCATCACTGTGGTACTGACTGGGGAGCACAGATGATTCAGACAGTTGACAGCCTTTATAATGGCTAGTATATCTTTTGTGTTTTGGTGTGTCTGTTTTATTCCCATTGACGCTGCTCCCCAAGCAAAGACCGAGGCATCTCCTGTGACTGGCTGTGCTGGAACAGGAGGAGAGAAGGGGAGACCTGGATTCAAAGAAACAAGATGCCTGCACCAAGTGCTTTTCTTTTTACAAATCTCAAGACTGGAATTTGAAAAGATAATGGGTGTTGATGCTTGGGACAAAAATTTCAGATACAATTGTATCTTTCTCATGTAGACTCTTCCAAAAGGTATCATGAGAATCATATAAGCCATAAGACCCACAATCCTGAGGTATTCCCTCACTGCAACAGCTGTTTGATTGTAAAACATCAAGAAAGAACTTTTTTGTTCTGAGGCATTGAGCAGCCATCCCAGAAACATAATGCTATGTGATGGAGTCAGAAAAATACTTTTGAATGTTCTCTTGGAATCCCAGTGTGTGTAGGAGATCTCTTACCTGGATTAGAAATTCCTGATACTTTGAAAAATTATATGCAAAGATAAGCAAATCTTCTAAATTTGGAAAAAAGTAGATATCCTGTAGCCTGCAGTGGACTATAACAGGAGATGGACATTTTGTGAACACCCTTGGAGAAGTGGAGAGCCTAAAGAGTAAGGTGCAGAATTGGTAATGTGGTCCAGACACACATGCCAGTAAGAAATGTCTAAAATCTGGATGACTGGAAATGTGATGATATGCATTTTTTTTTACATCTAAAGTTACCAGAAAACTCAAATGAGGAAGGGGAAACAAGTAGCTAAGTGAAAGTATTTTGAACTTGGGCATGATCACAAAATGATTCAAGCAATAATGAATCAGAACTTATCTCCAGTAGTTTTCTTTCTTTGGCATAAAAACATTCTTGAATAAAATCATTTCACCAGGTGGGAAGGCACAGCTTCTATTGCACCTGAGACAGCATATGATGTAGAACAGGAGAAAAAAGAAGGGTTTGATATGGTAAAGAGGAATTCCCTGAAAAGGAGAAATTTCCTGTTGCTGCCATTTGTATCCTAGATGAATGAAATTTAGGACCCATTTGTCTGAAACAGTCTTTTGTCAAGGAGAGCAACGGAGACATACACTTTCTAGAAGGGGTAAATGACTACCAGGGTTGTGGGCGGGGGGGGGGGGGGGCAGGAGGAACAAGGCCTCTTATATAGTCATTCTGGCTTGTTTGAATATTTTTGGTTCTGGCCACAGTCCTGCTTTCTTTTTGGAACCTCACTGCTATTGTTTTTTAAACATTTGCTGGATCTGTTTATTTTGTTTCTTGCCAAAATTGGACAGGGAGCAAGAAATTCCATAGAAAAATATAGAACCAGGGCTGAAAACTCTGAGTGACTCCAAGAATCAGGTTACCTCTCTCATCACACTTTTTAATATTCTCTGCAGAAGAGGGTCAGAAAATTAAATCTATATCCAAAGGAAACTTCAAATTTTATTTTTGATATCATCTTGGAGGTTCTGAGAACACAACCAGGCAAACCTCCTGTGGGCCAGTAATCAAGGAGCCTCCATCCTCACCACTGACACTGGTAGGGATCGTTCACTAAGAACAAAAATAGATACAAACAGTATTTTCAGATGCAGCTCTCTACACCAAGCACAACTTCCCTTAAGAACACACAGGGAGCACATGCCGGTCCTGGGGCTGGACTTCCTCTCCAGGCCCCAAATAAGACTCCACCTTTCTCTCTGCAGACATTACTGCTCTCTGTCCCTGTTCCGACTAGCTGACATACAACTCACTGAGATCTGATTTTCAAGCACACACACACACACACACACACACACACACACACACACACACACACACACACACACACACACACACACACACACACAAACACACACATCTGGGAAAGGTTCATTGGTTGGTACTAGGCTATTTGCCCGAAGGCATTTATATGCCTAGCCAGAATGTGTTGGCTTTCGCCGCCCCCTTAGATTAGTTCCCTATGCTTCTGTCCAGCAGAGCCACTGAAGTGATCTCCGAGGTGAATTTTGTGTTTCCCATCCACTCATCAAGGTTTCTTTTGAAGACGGTTAGCGAGGAGCTCTGCCTAATGTAGATTGGGATCTTGTTCCAAAGCATGCAAAGTCTCTGGGACAGGAATCTATCCCTCCAGCACATCCTATTTATTGTTGTGGTGAGGTTTAGATCCCTAGAGCATGTGGCTCAAGGGGATAAGGTTTTCTTTAGGTGGAGCATGTCCATCAATTCTGGGTTGCTGAAGAAAAAATGCACTTTCCATATCTGTCCATTGTGCGAGACTCCTTGTTCAGTGGATATACAGAAGAAGATGTCTCTGAGAGTTCCTTCTTGGTGGCTGCTGCCACCACCATAGCATCTACTGGGACATCCTTAGTTAAAAAGGTTTTGTCTGATGGCGATGTTATAAACTTATCTGGCCTCCTAGGAACAGGTTCCACTGAATCTGGAGACTCCCACACCTTCCGAGAAACTAGGTCCATAGGTTCTTCGAAAGGTGGAGACACCCAAGTGGAGGAAGGGTGAAATCCGAAGGCTTTCAGGTATATGGACTCCTCTGCTGAAGGATTAGTGGACTTGCAGCTGCCTGTCTGTTTCAGGATTTCTAAGATGTCTCCGAAGGAGACATCATCAGAAGGCGAACATGGTGATCCTTCAACTTCATCGAGGTGCATATCAGAAGTGATGGACTCCTCCAGGGAGTCTAAATGCTTCCTCTTGCATAATCTCTTCTGAGGGACCTCTTTGGAGGGGTACTCTGGAGAGGTTTCAGAAGAGTGGGGGGTACCCTGTGGGGTATCCTGAGACCTAGGATCTCCACATCCCTGTGGATGCAAGGGTATAGAGGCAGACAATGGTGCTTTGGGGATAGAACATCCGGAGATGACAATGACAGTGGAACTGTCTATGAAGACAGTACTCCCCTCATCATCTCAAAAGCCCCCATTTCTGATCCAAGGATATCCCCACAAAATCAAGGACAATGGGCCTGAGGCTAAGGTAGGAGCTGAGCTCAACCGAGCCGATGCCCCGAGAGGCAAGGCCAGTTTCAACAACTGTCTGATCCGACTCACCTCCCCTGACCAGACTGGAGACCGTTGGCTCCGAGATTCCTCGAGCTCCGATGGAGGCCATTGGAGCAATGGGCATAACCGAAGATCCCAATATAGGTTTCAGGTTTGATGGTTCCACTAATATCAGCTCAGGACATTCTGACTCCGAAGTGCAAGGTCAGATCGGAGGTGGAATCGAAGCAGAAGGGGAGAATGTGGTCATATCTGAAGCCCTGGAGTTGGATCTGACAACTTGGCCAGCACTGGGATCCTTAATAGTCTATGTACCACTTAATTCATGTCATTGCCGGATAGGCTCTTGGAAGACCGAGTTGAGGGGGCTGGAGACTTGGAATGTTGTAATATTGATGCCCTTAGAGAGTAGGGGAGAATGGCTCTAAGACTGGGGACTGACTCCACAACTCAAACTCTATATGCATTGATATAGATGGTGTTGGAGCTGTAGATCTTTCATATCCAACGGACCTAGGATCCGGTGTCAAAATTTTGGCAACCTTTTTTGATGGCTCAGACAGAGCACTAGAAGAGGAAGATCTCTTCCCAGACTTGTCTGATTTTGAAGTTGGGGATTCATCAATTTTTGATAAACTAGGACCTTCTTGTATAGCCTCCGAGAAGGGGGTTTTTAACAGTCGTCTCAGTATCAGTTTGTGTTTCCTCTCCAGGACAGCTCTGTGATTAAAAGAATGGCAAATGGAGCAAGACTCCTGGATAAGGACAGCTCCTAGGAAATAGACACAAATTGTGTGTCTATCAGTTAAGGACATTTTATGTCCACATTTTTCACATTTTTTGAAACCTGGTGGTTTCAAATCCTTAGAAGACATACTAAAAAAGGGATAGTGACAGAGGAAAATAGCTTAAAAAGATAAAAATAAAAAAAAAAAAATAAAAACTTCTCTAAACAGCAAAACTTTAAACAGTAAAAACTTTACTAGGAAAAACAGTTATAGAGGATGAAAGGAGGATACAGCCCGCTAACTTAAATGGGCTATGCCCGGAAGATGGAAAGGGAAAAAGATAGCCCTCTAACTTAAACAGGCTAATGAGAAGGCAGTTCGCTAACGTAAACAAACTGTCTTTAACAAGGGTACTGGAAGAGAAAAACAAGAGGAATAAGAGCCCTCTAACTTAAATGGGCTATTTAAACTCTTATGGTAGAAGCTAGGAGAGGGACAACAAGGCCTAGATGGAAGACAATGGCTAAAAGCAGAAAAACAATAGCCACAAAAAAGCAGAAATAACTGTCTGGCACAATAACTAGCTATTTTAGTTAAATAATAGTGAAGAATAAGCAATTGCTAACAGTAGACATTATAGTAAAGAGTATACTTAGCCAGAGCCAGTAGAATGAGCACCCAATCTTGTTTAGCAGCAAATGAGATAGTACAGTTGTGTACACCTACCATAAATGTAGATGTTCGAGTGTCTTCACTGTTGCAGTCATGACTGTAGAGTTCTCCCCTGCCGGCAGGCAGCCCTCAGTCGGCCAGAATCCCAAAGTCTGGGTCCGGCGTCGGCTGTTCAACCATGCTCCCTGACATCAGAGCGCCAGGAGTACAAAGCTGACAGCCGATGCCATCTTCTCCAGTTTTTCTTGCCCCAGATGTCAGGAGTCCCAAAATGAAAAGGTCCCATAACCTTTGCAAATACACCTCAGAAGAATGGTAAAAAAAAGGAAATACACAAAAGTAAAAATAACAGGGGACAGGAGGGAGGGAAACCCAGACTGCAACAGTGAAGACACTCGAACATCTACATTTATGGTAGGTGTACACAACTGTACTATGTTCATCGGGTTTCACTGTTGCAGTCATGACTGTAGGGTAGAATCCCAAAGCTGAGAGAAAGGGAGGTAGTCATAAAGAAGAAGGGGCGGCTAAAAGGCCCTGCAAGACTGCAGAGGCAAAGCCTGCCCTAGACTTAGAGTAGAGAGGTAGATTGTAGTGCTTAGAAAAAGTATGCACAGAACTCCAAGTTGCAGCTTCCAAAATGTCTTTAGTAGGAACTCCCCTGAGGAAGGCCGCAGAAGTGGCAGCAGCTCTGGTGGAATGAGTCCGTATACTCCCTGGGATTTGCTTTCCATGGTGTGAATAACAAAATCTGATTCCATGAGCAATCCATTTAGAAATGGTCTGTTTTGAAATGGCTTTACCTTGGGAACTTGAAGCATAAGAAACAAACAATTGTTCTGATTTTCTGATGTCCTTGGTTCTGTTCAGGTAAACGTAGTTGTCTGTGTACATCCAAGGAATGTAAGATCCTTTCCCCTTTATTTTGAGGAGTGGGGAAAAAGTTGGCAAGTGGATAGTTTGATTTAAAGCCACTTTGGAAACCACCTTAGGCATGAAGGTAGGATTAGTCCTCAAAGATACCCTGTCTTGATGAAAAATACTATAAGGTTCCACAGCCATAAGAGCTTGTAACTCTGAAACTCTCCTGGCAGAGGTTAGGGCTAACAGGATAGCTGTCTTCCAAGATAAAAACTTGATGTCAGAAGAGGCAGCAGGCTCAAAAGGAGGCAGGGTTAGTTTTTCCAAAACATAGTTGAGATCCCAAGCAGGAATGGGAGCTCTAGGAGGTCTTAAGTTCTTAGCTCCTCTGAGAAACTGTCTCATGAGCTGGTGGGAAAAGATGGGAGGGTCCGTATTATAATGAGCAGAAATAGCAGAGGCATGTATCTTAATGGAAGAGAAAGAGAGACCCTTATGTAAGAGATCTGTCAAGTAAAGTAAAATTAAAGTAATGTTAGGAAGAAGAGGATCAGAATCCTGAGCCTGCATCCAGGAAAAAAATCTTTTCCATTTTCCTGCATAAGATTTTCTAGTGCTAGGACGTCTGGCTTCTAAAATGACATCCATAACCTGCTTGGGTAGGAAAGAAGAAATCAAAGGCCCTGGATTAACCAGGCCGCCAGGCTGAGAGTTCTGACATGAGAGTGTAGAACCTGACCCTGATGTTGAGACAGAAGGTTCGGAGACTGAGGTAAACCCCAAGGGGGCTCCAGGCATAGGTTTTTTAGAGTTGGATACCAAAACTGCCGAGGCCAATTTGGAGCCAGCAAGATTATCATCTTGGGCTTGTCCTGTTTTATCTTCAATAAAACCCGTGGAAGAAGAGGAAGAGGCGGAAAGGCATATCCCGAGAGGTTCCTCCAACTGAATGACAGGGCATCCACTTTCCAAGCTTCTCTGTGGAAAGTCCTGGTGCAAAAATTCTGTAGTTGATGACTGAGATGGGATGCAAAGAGGTCTATGTGAGGACATCCCCAGACTGCTGTTATCATCCTGAATATTTTGGTGTCCAGCATCCACTCGTGTGGATCCGAAAGGTTTCTGCTCAGACTGTCTGCCAGGAAGTTTCCCCTTGCTTGTTTATGTACCACATAACTGTGGTGTTGTCTGTCCGTATTAGTAGTTGTCCTGGTTGTAAAAGATTCCTGAAGGCCAATAGAGCTTTCTGAATGGCTAACATTTTCTTTAAGTTGATATGCAGGTGCTTCTGATCCTTTGTCCAAAGGCCCTGCAGACAATTGCCCTGAAAATGGGCTCCCCACGCATAATTCGAGGCGTCCGTGGTTAGAATCTGAGTGGCAGGAGGCAGACGGAAGGGTTTCCCTTTGTTTAGAGCACATGCCCTGGACCACCAAAGAAATTCCTTTTGAAGGCAAGGAAGGACGGAGATCAGTATGTCTAAACTGTGGCAATGCTGAGACCATACACTTTTTAGGTACCACTGTATTTTCCTCATGTGTAGTCTTGCATATGGTACGAGAAGGATGCAGGAGGCCATGTAACCCAAAGCCTGCAGGAATTTCCTTGCAGATAGTTGAGTTAAAGTTGCCAAGGTTCTGAAAGTTGAAGCCAGCTGTAATTGTTTTTCGGATGTCAGAAATGCCATCTGGGTTGTGGTGTTTAGAAGTGCACCCAGAAAAGTTATCTGTTGTGATGAAGTCAAATTTTACTTTTTTATGTTTACAGAGAATCCCAGGAACTTGAGGAGGTTCTGTACAAATTCTAGATGCTGGAGTAAGACATCCTTGCTGTCTGCCTGAATTAGACAATTGTCCAGATAAGGGTAAATTTTAATTCTCCTTGAGTCTGCAATAAGCTACTACTGGAGCCGGGCATTTGGTGAAGAACCTGGGCGCAGTAGACAATCCAAAGGGCAGCGCAGAGAATTGAAAGTGTCTCGATCCGGCCTTGAACCTGAGGTATTTTCTGCGATCCTGCCTGATGGGAATGTGTAAATATGCCTCCTTTAAATCCAAAGTTACCATCCATGCATCTTTGGACAGCATTGGAAGTAGCTGCTGTAGAGTAAGCATCTTGAATTTTGGAATCTCTAGAAAGGTGTTCAAGACCGACAGATCCAGAATGGGTCTCCATGGGTTTTGCTTCCTTGGGACTAGAAAGAGCTTTGAGTAAAAACCTTTTCCCATCTCTGAAAGTGGAACCAGTTCTATGGCATTCATAGCCAAAAGAGCTTCCACCTGGTTTAAGGCCTCCGTCCATTGATGTTTTGGAAGGTCTGGCCATCCGCTTGGCCTTGGCAAGGTATGAAAATGGAATTTGTAACCTCTTAAAACCACATCCAAAACCCACTTGTCTTGGGTTATTTGAGTCCAATTTTGATAAAAAGAGAGTTTTCCTCCGAGAGGGGCTTCCAGGCAAGAAGTTCCTGTAGCCCAACAGAGGGAGTCATTGAGTTTGTTTCCTTTGAGTTTGTGACCTGTCCTCTCCTCCCCTAGGGGTGGAAGCAGTCCACTGTCTTGGTCTATAAGAAGCTTGTGTTTGAGGCCTTCCTCTGGAGCGTCTATATCTACCCCTCTGAGGCCTGTCTGAAGTGGGAAAGGACCAATTATTTGAAGGCCAATTCCTGCTAAATCTAGGTGGCTGTACTTGTAAGAAATCTTTAACTGTTTGCATGGATTTCACCTTATCCTCCATCTTTTTAATCACCTCTTCAGTTTTTGATCCAAACAAAACATTATGCTGAACAGGAGCATCCAATAATTTAGCCTTTACTTGTTCAGGCAAATTTTGTTCCTTTAGCAATGCATGCCTTCTAATGACTGTGCCAGAGGCCGCAGCCCTACAAGAAGCCTCCAAGGCATCAAATCCACAGTGTAAACCATGCTTCCCAACTTGTTCAGCGGCATGCAATAAGTCATGTAATTCCTTATCATCTGCACAGGCATAAATGGAAGTAAGCTTTTGTTTTAAAACAGACAACAGAAATTGCTGGTATTTTAGCATATGAAACTGACAGTTTAAAGCCTTAATGGACAAAGTAGCAGAAGTGTACACCTTTTTGCCCCATCTTTCTAAGGATCGACAATCCTTTTCAGTAGGAATGGGATTTTTGGCGGAAGCGGCCTTAACTCCCTTAGGACCCTGAGAAATGGTTTCAGGGTCAGCAGAAGGGTTCTTGTATAAAAACTGATGGGAATCAGGAACCCTGTAATATCTATCAGGCTTAACAGGAGCAAGAGGAAAAGAGTCAGGGGTCAAGTTAGCCTCCGAAAAGGCATCATCCACAATATCCAAAACAGGAGGAATAGCCAGGGGTCTATGTTGGGGAAGAAGAAGAAAATCCCTCAGTCTTTTCTTAGATTCTGAATACTCCTGTCCTTCCCAGTGGAAATGTTCCCTCATTTCATGCAAAGTTTCCCCAAAAGAGAAATCCTCAGGGGGAGAAGCTGAAGGAATGGAGTCTTCAGCATCAGAATCCTCATAAGGAGGGAAAGAATATTCCTGATCAGAAGAAGAAACTGAGGAAACAGAAGCATGATCAGAGGAATCATAATAAACATCCTGCCTTGGCCTTTTATCTGGAGGGGGATGTGAACCCCTAACCATAGTAAGTAAATCCTCCGCCATCTTGAGTAACTGTTTCTGTGACTTGGGAGCCGGTTCAGAAGAGGCCTGTGTTGTAGTCTTTGATTTAGAAGGAGTCTTTGCCTTTGTCTTTGGCTTTGCCTTTATTAGAAGCTGAGTAGGCCTGAAAACCCCTCCGGAAGCCAGTACCTGCACAGTGGCTCCGGACCCATCCGAAGGAGCATTGTCCGAAGGTCCTGCAACAGAAATATTTAAAGGCCTGGTTGGCTCCTCATGAGAGTCTGTTTCGGCCGTCGGTTCTGAAATGGCTGACGACAGGGGCTACAAAAGCGCCTCACTGACGACGGCCGAACCTGAAGCTGGCTCCGCTTGTGCGCTATCATCAGATTTGGACCTCAGAGGCCTGTCTTTATCCTTGCGACGTTTGTGAACTCCGGTAGCCGGAACCGTATCCGATGACATTTTGTAGTTAAAGCGCCTACTGAAGTAATGAAAAGCAAAATCATACCTTCGCTTAATTGTATGTTGATTGAATCTAGCACAAAACTGACAACTAGCTACGTCGTGGTCAGGGCCTAAGCAAGGAATACAATAAGAATGAAAATCCTTATGAGGTATTTGCTTCCCACATGAAATACAATTATTAACTTTTTCTGACATCGGAGTGGAGCAAGAAAAAAGTTTCCCCAACGGGGTACTTAGCTTTGAGTGGAGAAGAAAATCTTCGGACTGAAGTATATCAGAAAAAATCGTCAGGAGTCAGCCGACCAGCACTTGCGAACTGCTATCACCGCACGGCAAGAAAGACTGGAGAAGATGGCGTCAGCTGTCAGCTTTGTACTCCTGGCGCTCTGACGTCAGGGAGCATGGTTGAACAGCCGACGCCGGACCCAGACTTTGGGATTCTGGCCGACCGAGGGCTGCCTGCCGGCAGGGGAGAACCCTACAGTCATGACTGCAACAGTGAAACACGATGAACATCTGGGGAGGTTTCCTGGTGCATGCTGGGATAGGGTTTAGCCACGAGCTGGTAGAAGACCTTGAGCTTGGATATAAAAGCTAAGTTGGATCACAGGATCGGATCCAAACCCATTCTAGTAAGAATGAAGGCGAGATAGGACAACAACACATCAATGGTTCATTCAGTTAATAGTCTCAGAAAAAGAAAATAAAATCCTTCACACAGAATTTCAGACATCTCACTCTCATCAGACTTTGAATCAGAAACCTGAGGAGAAAAGACTATGCCTGTCTCTTCACATACTTTACAAGAAGGATCAACAGCCTGCACAAGACCCTGAGCCAAGCTCAACAAAGTCCTCCTGTCCAGAGAAACTGACACAGGAGAAGCTACATATTTAGTTTTCTTTCTATTTGACAAAAATGTTAGGACATACAGACCTAGTATTAACAACAGCTTCTCCGAGGATGGTCACAACATAGGGGCACACTCCCTGCCTTTTCTCCCATCATCGTCAGGAGTAGATCTCCCTTGGCAATGAGTGGATACCAAGAGTCGCAGATAATGAGGCTAACCCCTGGTCCGTAGATGTATGGACAACACCAGAGGTATCAAGAAAAAAAAGATGAGCTCACTGGGGAACTAACTTTTGTCAACAGTCTCAGCAGCTTTTTTCTTTCTCTGCTTCATCTGATTGGCAAATTTCCAACCTGTGGTGATGGCAAAAGCTGCTTAGTTATCTTTTTCTTTTTGTGGCTGGAAGAAAGTATTACTGAGGGGCAGGTGGTTTACTCCATGTTCAAGTATAAAAAGATGTTTATTCCTGGGGAGAGTTAACAACAACTGGTAAAACAGGAAAGTAGCAAAATGCTATCTTTTTCCAACAAACTCACAGTAATATACATTTAAACACTTTCCACAGCCCCAAAATGTAGTTCTTTTTTTACACAAAAACTTTGTTTAAACAACTTAACAAGTAAAGTGTAAGGTTTTTCCTGAAGGGAACTTGTCTGCCCAGCAATGGAACTGCATCAGGCATATATCTTCTGTACAAGCACTCATCCATCCTTTAATAAAGATTTTGTAGAAAACAGCCTTTGCTTGACATTCTCCTCTGGAGAAGAGAATGCAATATGAAGTAGTAATTAAGATTCGTTGAATTCAGCCAACCGTCTATAGCTATCACTTTGTGACATTTTCTGCTTATATAAAGTACAGTTGTGTAAAATCTTACCAAAGCTGTAGATGGCTCTCTTTTCACTGTTGCAGTATTCATCACCTCTGGGATCTCCTGTCAAGGATAGTCCAACGTTCGGCAAGTATACCAAAGCCATTATTATCTAGGAGCATCAAATGTCAGATGTATGCTCCCCGCACAAGCACAGGGCATAAAGGTGATGTACGAATGCTTTCTAGCTAGAACTGAAGTGCCCCAGGAGAACTAGGACTCCCAATGGAAAGGAGAACATGTACATCCAGAGAAAAGGAAGAGAAGGGGAAGAACCAGAAGGAAAATATCACCCATGGAAAAAAAAAAAAAAACTAACATCAGGTAGAAGGGTGGAAGTGAGTACTGTAACAGTGAAAAGGACATCCTCTGATATGGTAAGATTTTTCACAAATGTACTAAGTCCTTCCATATATCACTGTTGCAGTAATCTTCACCTCTAAAGAGTACAAACACTACTGAGAAGGTAGGGAGGAGGAAGGCAAAGGGAGCCCTCTACAAACCTATGAAGGATAGCCTAGGCAAAACCTGCCCTGGCCCTGGAAATGATATTCAATTTGTAATGTTTAGTGAATGTGTAAACAGAAGACCAAGTAGCTTCTTCAGGGATGGAGCTGGTGTCCAACCCCCTTAAAGCCCCAAGGAAGCCACTGCTCTGTTGGAAGAAGCTCTGACAGAAACAGACACACGGTTTGCCACAAAAAGAAATGGCCTTGGACATCCAGCAGGAGATGGTTTGTTTAGAAACTGCCATCAGTGTCCTGGTATACAAAAAAAAGCTAATCAGATTTACAAAAGGTTTATTTTGTCAAAATAATATCTGAGCTGTCTTTGCAAGTCCAAGGCATGTTGAACCTTCTTACTATCAAACTGTGAAGAAGGGAAAAGAGAAGGAAGCTGGACAGACTGATTAAGGGACATCTTATTAACTACCTTGGGCATAAAAGAAGGATTCGGATGGACAGACACCCTGTCTCTATGAAAAAATAAAAAAGAAAGGACTGCCATCGATGCCTGGAGTTCAGATACCCTTCTGGCAGAGGTTAAAGCAACCAGTAGAACAGTCTTCCAGGTGTAATGTTGCAAAGAAGAGGAGGCAGCGTGCTCAAAAGGAGCCTGAGTCAGTTTTTCAAGGACAAAATTAAGATCCCAAGGAGGAGGAATGGGCTTTCTTAGGGGTCTGATATGAAGGATGCCTTTTAGAAACTGCTTCACTTCAAATCTAGAGGCCAAACGAAGAGTAAGTGGCAGAGAGGCAAAAATGTGAGCATTCACTAAAGAATATGCTAAGCTAGCTTGTAGTAGTTCACACAGGTAGGAAAGAACCAAGGGGACCACCTGAAAAGGCATCCTGGTGACGTTTAAGACACCAAACAAAAAATCTCTCACATTTGAATATATATATATATATATATATATATATATATATATATATATATATATATATATATATATATATATACACACACACACACACACACACACACACACACACACACACACACACACACACACACACACACACACACAATCTTCTGTTATTGGGTTTCCTGGCCTCCTGCAGGACCCTAAGCAGTCCGCAGAAAATTGGTGTCAGAAAGGAATCAAAACCCTATCAGGCAATGAATGCTGAAGAGTGGACAGATGAGGGTGAAGGAGAGATCCTCTATCCTGTGTGAGAAGATCCATGTGGTGATGTAATTTGCAATGCTGCCCTTGGCCAAACAGAACAAGAGGAGAAACTAGTGTTGTTTGGACCAAAAGGGAGTCACCAACAAGATTTTTTGGAGAGTCTTTCTTAATTTTGTAAAGGAAGGGGAGAAAAGGCATACATGAGCATTCCCTTCCAGGAAAAAGACATGGTATCCACTTTCCATGATGAAGAACCTGGGACTCTGGAACAGAACTGAGGAAGTTGTTCAGAGGGGAGGCAAAGAGATCTACTTGAGGAATGTCCCATCAATGAACTTTGTCCAGAAACCCTTCTCTATGAAACATCAATTCATAAGGCTGTAGCCTGGGCCTGCTGAGAAAATCTGCCAAAAGATTGCACTCTGAAGGTATACAGTCTGCCTGTATGGTCACCTGCAGACTGATGAATATTTCCCGTGTGCTTAAGGGGCTAATCTGCAAAGAAGGTAAGACCTTGTGTCCCCTTGTCTGTTGCTGAACCACATAAGTATGGTGTTGTTGGTATATACCTTCAAGGGACCTGGCACCCAGAATGAGTGAAGAGTGTGAAGGGCCAAAATGAGAGCCCTTGTTTCCTTAACATTGATATGATCCACCCTCTGCTATGTGACCAAAGGCTTTGAACCATCAGTGTGCCAGAAGTGGCTCCCCATCCCAACTCTGAAGCATCCAATAAGAGTTTCTGAGATGGCTGAGAAGGTTGGAAAGGAACACCTGGATTGAAAGATATCTGTTGAACCCACCAGTGAAATTCCAGTTTGAGACAAAAGAGCAGAGGAACTACACAGTCTAACGGGTGGCAGTGTTGAAGCCACACTAATCAGAGATACAACTGAAACTTCCTCATATGAAGCCTGGACCCAGGAAAGTATTGGGATGGTAGAGGTCACAAACCCCAGAGCCCTGTGAAACTTCTTAACCAGAAGAGAGGACACAGGAAGCAGAGAAAGAAAATAATTTGTTAGGAACAAAGCCTTAGAGGCAGGAAAGACAGGCTAGTATTGGAACAGTTTGCATCCTGCAGCCAAACAAAATGTGATCTTACGGTGGAGTCAGCATTGACTTCTGAAGGTTGACAGTGAACACCAGGCTGTGCAACAGAAGCTGGGCAAAATGAAAATACCTCACCAGCTTGGATTGGGATGGGGCCTGAAGCAACAGGTCATCCAGAGAGGGAAATATCTGAATGCCCTGAAGCCTGCAAAAGGCAACAAGTGGAACTAGGCATTCAGTGAATACCCTTGGGGCTGTTGAAAGCCCAAAGGTCAAAGCAGATAACTGAAAATGAGAGGAAGAAACAGAAAAACACAAACATTTCCTGAGCAGATGGTAGATAGGAATATGAAGGCAGGCATCCTTTAAACCCAAAGAAACTAGAAAGGCCTGGGGAAGCAACAAAGTATGAACGGAAAGCATTCTGAAGGATGGCACTATGAGAAACATGTTCAGAAAGGAACCTCAATGGGGTACACATCTTGAAGATGTAGACTTGGTATAACCAGAAAAGTGAAGGGCATTCAGACTGACATACGGTAATGGTGTTTGGACTAGTGGCAATGAAGTTCTGGGTTGGCAGCATTCATATGTGACCTTTACGCCCTATGCCCTATACTTGCAATGGAAGAATACATCTGATGTATGACACTCCTAGGTAATTAAGGATATGGTATAGTGATCAGACATTGGGATATCCTTGGCAGGAGATCACAGAGGTGATAAATACTGCAACAGTAATATGGAAGGACAATGCTATGCTCAAGGAAAATCCTGACACTTCTACTGATTTTTCAATCATTCTGCAATTACTGACACTGTTATCGACAAGTTCTATATTTCTATCACGTATATGCCTTGTGTTCAAATCAGCTAAGTAGTTAACATGTCTTGTATACACACTCATTTTCTGAGCTATGATCTGCTTCATTTGCAGCTTCTAAAGCTAAAATTCCATTTTTGCTAGGCAAAGGTTTTCTGAATCCATTGATAGACACAACAGTTGTCTAGTTCCATATATACCTTATTGCTAAGCACAAGGTTTTCTGAAATCTTTGAAATAACTGTTCATAGTTTAAAAGCTATACATACCTTATGTACTGCTATACTGAGTTTAAAAGCGATGAGTAAGGCTTTTATGTAACTTATACAGTTATTTTGGTTTTCTAATATATGTCTAATGAATACAGGCCAAACCGAAACAAGAAAAGGAAAAGAGCAGGCAATGGAATATCCAACTGTTTATTGTACGCAAGCGCTTTCACTGAGCAAAATACTTCAGCTTCTTCAGACAAGTAAAAACTATTCACTTCCCAGTTTAAAAACCTAACACAAACCTGCTGAGTCAGTGGGCTGGGCCAGCCCAAGTACATGATGTCATGCAGCATTAAACATTTAAAGCAACATTGACTAATTAAACCATGTTGCCCAAATGATAGTCTTAAGCATCTAAAAAAGGTTAATAAAAAAGTTTACCATTTCCAACCCAAGACAAAAAATAAATACAAATACAATTGGGATGGTAAATTATGCTTAAAAATAGACCATTGTTATATAAAAAATAAAAAATAATGATAAAGTGTGTACTGTGTAAATGTGTAGCATTGAAATATATTATGTTATGTTATTAAATTGAGTTACATTATGTTAATGTAAAAAAAACAACATGTAAATACATCACACAAGACTCGTACGCCCTGCCGTATGGTGTTATACATGTAAAAACATATAAAACCATAGAATGTCTTACTCATAAACAAATATAAAAAGAAGAAGAGTCAGTTAGATGTTTTAAACATTTTTGTGTGAAACAAACAAGCTGCCACCCCTATCTTGCCAGGGCTTTAAGCTTCAACAAGCTCTTGATAGATAAGGCTTCATTTAACACTGGAAAAGAATAAGCAGCAGTTGCAATTTGCCATTCCACTTCAGCCTCTTCTAATTTGAGTTCCCAGGACCCCCCACTTTTGTTATGTTCTTCTTGTTGTAAAACCACAAATAAGAAATTGTGACTTGGGAAAATTAGGATGTGTCTGGCTAAAGCACTAGTACTAGTTTTGTTCATAATGCTGTACTGGTGCTCATAAATCCTCTGTTTTAATTTCCTCTCTGTTTTCCTGATATAAAATGCTTCGCAACCGTCACAGAAAGCTCCATAAACAACCCCTAGAGAATCACAGTTGTATCTATCATGGATGTAATATACTTTATTTCTGATTTTTACTCTTTCAGTTAAATTAATGAACTTGCATTGACGGCATCTCCCACATTTTGTCACGCCTGTATTAAATTTAGAAGTCTTTTTCGGCTTTTCAACCAAACCTTTCAGGTTTACACCCCTCCTAAAAGTTAGTTGGGGTGTCAAACCTAAAGAACTTCTAAGGTGGGGATCTTCCGAAATAAATGCCCAGTTCTTGTTGACAATTTCTCTAACGACTCTAGAAGTGAGTAAGTTGTTAACAGTCTAGTTGATTTGTCTCCCTCCTGTATGTTTGTTAAAGCAGGAGATGCTAAAATGTTAGTGTGTGACTCTGGCATGTTATAACCTTTGTGTAACAGGGGAGTAAAGTGGCCTAATGACCTTTTACTAATGACTTCTTCAAACACAGTGGCCGCTGTATTAACCAGGAATTGTGCTGCTTGTCAGCATATCTACACTAAAAATGAGTACATTCATCCTGTGAAATGTTTTAAACTTTATACGAAGAATTACTATGATTGTAAAAGTGTCGATGTTGTTTATTTTTGTTTTTGCCAAGCATGCCATGCCTATTATGTAGGCAATGCCTATTATGTAGGCAAAACAAACAGGAGTTTTAAAGAAAGAATGTTAGAACATATAAGGGACATACGGAACCAGAAGCAATCAAATGCTCTAGCTAATCATGTCCTGAATACAGACAGTAGTCATCGTTTTAAATTTTTAATCTTACAACAAATAGTAAGGACAAACAGAGGTGGTGATGTAGAAAACCACACTGAAGAATTAGAACAACAATGGATCACTAAATTACAAGCAGATAGATATCCTGGTTTGAATGGCTGCACCTCATTAGTTCCTTACCTTAAGGCAAGGCGCCTTAAACACTAAATATGAGTTTTTTATATATTTTTATTGTACTATTATGGTTATATGTGCACAAAATGTGTGTGTATATGTATATTTTAATAACCATCAGGGATGACATTCCCCCTTTTTTAAATATTATTGTGTGTAAATACACACCTTTCTATATATTTTATGCATTTTTTATGGATATCGATATATGTTCTTATGTTAGTGGAGTAATATCTCTTTAAATTGTGATGTCATACTAATTGTCCTAGTATTTAACCAAGCATCAGTTGTAGTGATGTGGTCTGATGAAGCAACATTAAGTTGTGAAAGCGCTTACCGTTTGTCTTCTGGAATAAAGTACAGTGACTGATTTCCAGTGTGTAACTTTGGTGCCTTAATTTACTTTTGCTGTTGTTGTGTGTTTTGGGCACCTCAGTGTACCTGCAGCCGTTTGGTTTTTGCATTTTCAACTACACCCAATCTGCCCAGAGTGGCTATGGAAAGGGAGTCTAAATAAGGCTTAAGTAAAAAATAAAGGGAATAAGAAGATGATGGAATTTGTCAGAAACACTGCTATAAATAAACAGTACTTTTAAAGTAAATGGCATTCTTCAGAGTTGAGCAAAAGCCTAGTATAAGCAGAATGCATGTGACTAACATAAGCAAAGCTGATCACAGAGATGCAAGTTGATAAAAGGGAAACAGTTACATATTCCTAACTTTGTCTTGTGGGTAAAGGTGAAGGTGAAAAGGAGACAGGTGGGTGAAGTTCTCAATCTACAGGTCATCAGTGTCGCCTATTGATGGTTGTTGAGCAAGGTACTTGTTCTATAAAGGGATAAGTGGCTTAGAGAGGGAGGTTAAAGGACTATGCAGGAGAAGGTATGAGAACTGACAGCATGGGTCCGAATCTAGAGTGAGGAAATACAAGAACAGCTGAAGAGTAAAAGCCTGCTAGAAAATAGAAGGAAAACGGAGAGGAGGTGGGTGTGAAGCAAGTAGAAGAACATAGGTGCACATGGTTGACATGACCACTACAGAAGAGAAAAGAAAAGCTGCCAAAGATAAAGTGAGGAAAAGGCTGATAGGGGATGGGAAAGATGCTGGAAAGAGACCAGCGGTGATGAAGGCATATACAGAAAGTGAAAGCAGGGAGAATGTTGGAAGACATGAAAGAAGTCTAATGTACATAGTAGTTAGGAAGAAAAGCAGAGGGCAAGTTAAGGCTATATTGCTTATAGGAGATGACAACAAGGAAGCTCCACATGACTGAACACACCAAAGGGAAGATGGAAGTGGGAATTCAGAGAAAGGGAAAGGGATACAGTGAAATATGGGTGACAGCTGGAAGCAAAGTAAGGAAGGGGAATAACAACATGAAGAGAACATTATACCAGGGGTAATAAGGAGAAGATGGAGCTTAAACCACTGATGTGGGTGGAACGGCTTGCCTAGAAAAGAAGGTGTGGAACAGCATCATTAATGGCAAGATTAGAGGGTAAGAGGGAAGCAAGTGGAGATGTACTGCTCATCAAAGACTCAGTTAACAAGAGCATCTGAAAATAAGTCATACAGGAGAGTCCTCTTGTGGTTATAAGGACAGTACCAATGCTAAAGTTGGGAAGAGCACTTCAGGAGATGACAACAGCAATGGCAAATGTCAGGGACTACTCTCATAATGTATTATATGTGGCACAAATGTCTTGTTTGATAGGACCATGAAGGAAAGAGAAAGAAAGGCTAGGAAGGAAATGATTGCACATTGAGGTCTGAGGTTCACAATGTCATTCTCAAAAGAGGTACATGTGATAGCAGAAGAAGGCAAAAAAGACACACAGAATGAAAGGTTGCACCACAGTTTTGCACACATTACTTTTCTTCTGTCATACAGTACACATGGCACTCTGTGCCAGTTGGCTGCAGCCCCTGTGATTCTACCTTTGACCTCCTCACTCAGACTTTGCTTCTCCTCAACCATCCCTCCAGATACTCTCAACTGTTAACCTCTTCCACTATTTCCCTTCTATCTCATTTTTCATCTTCTTATGACTTCCCTATTTCCTCCCAATACAACTGTTTTTTTCTCTCAGTTTCATCCTAAGTGCCTACATTTTTGCATTTCATTCCCCTATCCTTTGCTGAAGTTCTTGTTCAGAGTCTGCATGTAATGCCACACTGATTGCATACAGCAACTTTGTTGATCTGTTCCCCTCCACCCTTTTGCTAATGTAGTCCATCACCAGTATGAACAGCAGTGGCCTCAGGGCTGAACCCTGATGCACACCCTCTCCCACTAGGAACCTTCTGTTAGACCTAACACTTTTCATACTTGAGTCATTGGGTACTTCTACATAACTTGCACTAATTCTACTAGTGTTTCTGGGACTTTGAACCACTGCAGGACTACCGAAATCAGCTTTCTTGGGACATTGTCATGTGCTTTCTCCAGGTCTAGGAATGCTCAGTTGGACTGGTTTCTCATTTCTGGCTTCTCCTCAAGAATCTGCCTCACTGCAAACATCAGGTCAGTTGTGCTGCATCACGATCTGAATCCAAATTGCTCAGTTCCCATCTTACCTTCTACTACTCTGTGTATTAATTTAATCACCCTCTACAGAACTTTCATGCAATGTGACAGGAATCTGTACCTCTGAACTGCCCACAGGCCTTAGTTCAACACTGGCCCTAGCATTTTTATTCTCCAGTCATCTGGGATATGCCTTTCTCTCATAGCTCTCGACCTCATAGCACAAGAAATCTGGACAAAGCCAAAATAATGGGGGCACAAAGGCCCAAAAATAGTGACAGATTTTAAATATTGCTAGAATAAAATGTTGTGTGTTATCATGCATTTTCTGGAGGATATGGAGTCTAAAACTCAAAAGTTATGTCATTATTTAGTGACTTCAATCCTCAATGATTTGCCAGAAAAAACACATCTTTTATAAAGAACAAACCAAAAATATTAGCCAAAAATCTGGACAGCTGAGAGGTATACTATCTCTTCATACAGCTATGAGTACCCTCAGAAGCCATTTCTCCCCTATCTCACCCAGCATCTTTACCATATCTGCTGTGACCTCATCTGAGCTTGCTGCTTACCTGGACTTCATTTTCCCAAGTGCTGTTCTTGCTCCCTCTATGGTGGGCTCCTCCTCTTCTCTCACTGTAGGCTGTGTCTGGGGCAGTATAGTTTCTGAGGGGTTTTCTTCATTCAGAAGCTGCTGGAACTACTCCTTCCATCTGCCTTTGAAGACCTATGGACTGGTGAGCAGGTTGTTGCTGGCATCCCTTATGAAGGATGTCTAACTATCTTCTTTATCTTTCTGTTTTTGCCTTGCAACCTGATATAACTTCTTTGTATCATCTACTGAGTCACTTTCCAGAAGCTGGTAGGTGCCTCTGATGCTTTATTTGTTACTGCAACTCCTTTCTTAGCCTCTTTGTCAGCCAACCAGTATTTCTCCCTAGCCTGGCCCATCTTTTCTATCTCCCAGTTTTCCTGCATTCCTCCTTTCTTTTGATGACTTCCTGGACTTCTGCGTTCCATAACCAGCTTTCCTTATGTACCTTATTTCTATACCTGGCACAGCTGCATATTAATAGATTTAGAGACCATTTGGCATAATGGTTAAAGGTCTTCGCTTCTCATGCACAAATAAATCAGGTAATAATCTGCAAATACTAGCTGACACTCATATTTGGTTCCCGAACAGGTAAAAAAATGAACATGTAATCTTTTCTACAAATGATCAATCCATTTCAGGGAATGGTCAAACTGTGCAAAACAGACTGTTTCAAGGACAGATTTTTATAATACAAGGTTTTATTAGCAGGAAAAAAAATATCCTGCTGAGGAAATGAAAAAAAAAAAAGACATTGCTTAAAATGTATTTTTATGACAAACAGGAATAAAATACTAACTCATTGGAACTCTTAGAGGAAAATGTGCACACTGAACTTGTACGAAGGGGTGATTTTTGTAAAGAAGCTAATCAAATAGTCTTTTTTACTAAAGGTTACAGTAAGAGTTGTGCGGAACAAGCATACTGGAAATGTCTTGATGTTCCCCAAACAACTTATTACATATATCTTTTTTGATGCATTTCAAATACACTAATTCAGAATGCTGGGGTGCTGCTCCGCAGTCTAGTATTCATTTAGTTGCTGAATTTAATTTGCTTAGCAGCAAAGTAGTTAGCTTGATTGTTTAAATATTGGAATATTTTAAATTTGGATCATTGTTTTTCTTATGTATAGCCAAGTAAGCCACCAAATTTTTGCACACATTTCAACTATTTGGCTGGCCTGTTGGAACTCAATACTTTTCAGAGATCTGAAGTTAGTAAGTCATTAAACTTTTGTTACTAAATCCGTATGGTGTTCTTGCCATTAACAAAAAGTTTTAAAGTACATATTCAAGAACATGTGTGATGTATACATAATGAGAAAGTGAGTGGAATACTATCTAGCCGAACATTTTTTGTCTGGCCACAAAAATGACTGATTTGTATTTTATGCCGGTATTTTAGACCAAATTCATATTTTAGAAAAAGTGACAAGCCCTTTGCCTTTTTATAACAAGATAAAGAAGCTTTATATATTTTAAAATTTCAGACATTAAAACCTTTTAGCTTAAATCAGTACCTTGACTGGAAGATCTTTACTTTGAGAAGCTGTCGATTTTTTTAGCTTTATCAGTATTAATGTATTATTTTAATACATCAAATTAGACAGAGAGACAGAGAGAGAGAGTGTATATATATATATATATATATATATATATATATATATATATATATATATATAAATATATGTATATCTATATATGTATACATATATATATATATATATATATACACACACACATATATATATATATATATATATATACATATATATATATATATATATATATATGTATGTATGTATATGTACACACACAAACACATGTACATATGTGTGTCACTTCTTTTCTCTTTTTTACTCCTTTGAAGACTGTTAGTTAAGGTGCTAGAGTGAATATTTTCTTTTATATAAAGTGTTTTTTATTAGTTGTTTTGAGTTGTATCAGATTGATCTGAATTGTCAAGTCAATAATTTTCCATTATGAGGTGTTAAAATCAGTCACCATGCAAACTTTTTTGTAACTAGAATAAAAGATAGGGCGGAGATGCAAAGTAGAATAGCAAAACTTAAAATCTACTAGTCTAAAATGCACTCAGGCTAAGATAACACACCCTATACTTGAGAAGGAAAACACCATTTAACCAATGAAAAAGCAATATTCTGTCTCTAAAGTATGTTTCAAAACAGAATGCAGATACCAATGATGTTATTCTAAAGAAACTGCAAAACTGTGCAAACTTCGAGTACACTTAGCTACATTTTGGATATAGCTAGACTCAGTGAAAGCTAAAATTTCAAATTAAGTACCTTGACTCAGATTCTGCCCCGGGTGTGGTCTACTACAACGTAACGGTTGAGAGGGTATTTCAGAATACAGAGATCTGAAATTTACATGATGCTGTTCTAAATTTAAAAAAAAATAAAATAACACCAGCTGTGACAATACATATTTAATTTATATAATGCTTAGAAAGTAATAATGGCAAATGAAAGCAATTATAATGATTTAACAGCTGCCCCCCCCCCCCAAAAAAAAAACAGTAAACGGTTGTCTAGCAACCTAAATGTTACTAAGTCTAACAACTTTAATGTTCCAAATGTTATGCTCCCTCTAAATTTCATAAAGGGGCTGGAGTTCAATCCTGTTCTCAGTTTACTGTATGAAGTTTCATGTTGTCCCTGTGTCTGCTTGGGTTTTCTAGAAATACTCATGTTTCTCCATATTAAAAAAAAAAGAATGCTGGTTGGGCTACCCTGAAAGTGTGCATACGTACGTATTGAATTTACATTGAGCATTGTAGCTGAAATGGGTCTATGATAACAGGTTTACTTACACACTTAACAAAAGAATAAACAAAAAAAATTACAATGTAATCAACAGATAAAAACAGCAAATGAGTACCCTTTGGATGCAGGTGGTAGTATTTTTCATCCCTTATATAGTGGTAAATTTTTTCTGTACAACATACAAGGTGTGAGAAATAAATGGTTATCAGTATAATCCAAATATCGGAGTTAAAAAAAAAAAATTTTTTAGAATGCTTCTCTTTAAGGGCTGGTGCTACTAACAAATGTACTAAAAATAAAGTAAACCATCAGTGTACGTTCATTAAAGAATGTTCAGTTGTTACAGTCTATGCTTGTTCTTTCTAGTCATACTATATCATATACATGAGTTGTGGTACCAAAGTCAAAAGACTAATGGGTTTAAACATTATGACTTTTACACAAATGTGAGACTGTGGCATTAATATTCATAATTAAGGCCAAGTGAGTATGGGGTCTTAGCTCCTGAAAAAAAAAGTGTGCGTGCAGGTGTGTTTTTTGCATTTTTGTTCTTTTTTTTTTTTACTTTTAGCATTGTACTTTGGTTGGGATTTATGACCTTGTCAAAACCCTGAGGGGGAAAAAAACCTTAGTAAGTTATGGCATTAGATAATTAATTTCAAATTGCACACTACTTCATAAATGCAGCAGAAACAGGGTCCAATTACATACACAGCAAAAAATGCACACAAGCAAAAGGTAAAAAACAAAATAAGTTCAATTACAAGGGGAATATATGTTAGGAAATACAGAAATTAAAAATTAACAGTGCCTAAAACTATGACATACCTCTGACATGCTTAAGAGGTAGGAATCTTCTTTAACTGTTATGCAACCAGGGTTAGAAACAGAGTATGAAGCTTGAGTTACTGTTACACGCATCCCATCTGCAATGGAGAGAGAGTGCCTGTCTGAATTAGATATTAAGGCCCTCACCTCAGTGGCACATACAACAGTGGATACTTGACTGCGACCAAGATATGTTGACATTACCAGGGCACTGGTTAAGCCATGTAGGGGGATGGGAAAGAACCAGCAACCACTGGCTAGCCCCATTCCAGGAAGAAGGATGGGGTTTCTGTTTGCCATCTAGCACTACTAGACTGATGGGGATAGTGCTGGGTTTGGATAGCAGAGAGCACTATTGAATTCAGTATACAAGAGAATGGTAGCTAATTAATTACATGTGCACTAATGTGCATGACATCGAGAGGATCTGCCAATTAACAGCATAACAAGACTCCATGGCATATTAGGACAGCATACGTAGTGCTGCCATTGCTTTGCTTTGTGTTCCCCCTTCCCCTTACCAACCTACCAACAGTCTCAGCAGAGTCATCCCACTGGGTAGTGCTGGAGTAACTTAAGTTAGGAGCAACTATAGCCACTATGCAGCTGATGGTTAGCTGTTAAAGGGGGTCTATATTATAAGATCGACGTTTGAAAACTTCGAACAACATATGGTCGACACCATATGGTTGATGTCTTCAAACATCGACCTTATAAAAAGACAAAAAAAAGAGTACCCTAATGCCCCCCACACCCCAACTATGTAAATAAACCAGCTCCGAGACAGCACTACATTGCAGTAAATGTAAATCTCCCCTTACGGAGGATTCTGTTTACACGCTTGAGATCTGAGTGTTTGATATTCACAGGTCGACAATGTCAGATTCAACACTGTTGGCTTTCGAAAATATAATATAGACACGTTAAAGGACACAAAATGGGGAAAAATGAAAGATTACAGCTGACATTATCATACAAGCAGTTAGTGTCTTCATAGTTTTTACTAAGACGATAGTTTAGAGTATGGATTGCAGGAAGAGAATATAAAGTGAGTATAGGAATCTAATAAACTTTCATTTGGCAGCAAGATAAAAGGTACAATGAAGACCCACAGCTCAGAAAATGACTGCTACTGGCCTAAGCAACTTGCAACCCAGCATAAGTTGCTTAAGCTCAGCACTCCCAGTAGGCATTAACAAAAAAAAGATTCCAGCAGCTGTGTAGGTATAGCATACACTGCCTTTTTTATATTTTAAGGTACAATTAAGTACAGAGGCTCACCTGGCTGTACACTAACCAGCTCAGCAAATAGCATCTCCTTTGTGATATCAGTGCAACATTATGCTGCTGCTGGACAAAAAAGCAAACTGACCTAAGGATGGATGTGCTGCCTCACGCTGCCACTTGCCAAACTACATAATTATTCATGGGGGGCACCCTTCAATGTCAGTTGTTTGAGCCATGTTTCATTGTTTAACATAGCAGAAGGTATTCTGAGACCCAGGCCACAGAGATCCTCCTTGTTTATACTCTAAATCCCAGCAAAAGCTTCTAGAAGTATGTAGATTCCAGTCATCTGATTCTATAACCCTCACATGTACTACTAAGTTTAACAGTTACAGAAGCCGTGCCTCTCAGCTCAGTGGAACATCATCTGCTCCACTTAGTCAGAACAGTAAACACTAAGGTCACTCACCACCTTCATTTTCTCCATGTCCTCCAAGATGTCGGTCAAAACAGCATGCTCTTAATAAGCCCATTACACTGCAACAACCTAAATGCATTGCTTGTAAGATTCCAGTGACTCTGCAACTTATGGCAATGTAAACATGCTCTGTGTGCTCCTCTCCATATGCTACTATTAATTCATCAGCTGCGCAGCTACCATGACTGACGCAGTAAATGCATTTCTTTCCATCTAGAATTTACTTTCCTCAGAAATGCACCTAATTAAGCATTTCCGTAGTTCATTACACCAAGTCAATGTAATCTTTTCCATCACACTTATAAAACGAATGCACTATGTATAAGCAAAGTAAAGTTTGTTTTATATACCATGGCAAAATCAAGTCAGCAGCAAACAGATTCAAAGATTCAAAGAAACTTTATTGTCATTTAGGACAACACAAGTGTAGCCTAAACGAAATTACAAATGTCAACTCACGAGAGAAATGCAGTGCAAATAACAGATACGGCGGTATCAAAGAATAACATAAGAAATAAAATAACACATGCGGTATGACATGCAGTAGTTCATATTACATAAACACATAAAACAGTAATCTATTAAAATGTCTTATTTTATACATACCCATTTGTGTCATGCTATATTTAATCAAAGTGTCAGAACGTCAGTAATTACCACCCATAGACAATTGAGTAAAAATAATAACATGCATCTCATCTAGCCAACACCATGCAAAAGATAAAGCCTTGTTACAAATGATGTATTGTCTTATTTTTATATACCACAGTTAAGAAGGTTTGTCTTTGAACTCAAATGTGCACAATTTGTAAAACTAGTCTAACATTAAAGCATCTTATACAAAAATGCAAACAGATGCATGCAAGTTCAGCATCAGCGTGCAGTGTACAAAAAGTACCTCCCGTTAACAGTATACATTCAGTAGCTGTAACACAAGAGTTTCAAAAGTCATGCTACAGTTAACATATCCTATCAAAAGTTTATTTTATTTTACATTTGTTTACCGGGAAAGTCCGACTAAACATAGGTCTTTTTTCAGCAGAGGCTTGGGGAGAAAAGCTCCAAGAGTAACAAATACATACACTAGAGAAACAAATGCAGTCAAGTGAGAAGCAAATACATACATGAAAGTAGTTTCAGACACAATAAGTAGAGCAACAGTAATTTACACAAAAAATGGCTGTTTACATTTAGTGAATATATGCAAATGATTATGTATAGTTAAAGTGAAACTACCATTAGTGGTAGATCATGCTAACAGCGGAAGAGTAATGATAATAGAGTGAAAAGAAGGAATAGGTTATCCAGGGGTGTTTGCAGGTACAGAGCCAGGTGTTAGAAAGGTACGTTTTTAGGAGTTTTTTAAATTGAAGTATTGAGGACTTAGTTACTAGTGAGTTAGGTAGATTATTCCAGTGTTTGGAGATGTAGCTGGAAAAAAGTGATTTACTTGCTGAATTGTTAGCTTTGGTGATATGTAGAAGTAGTTTGTTGCTAGAGCGAAGGGGTCTTGAGGAGAAATATGGCTGAATGATGTCTGAGCGCAGGACTTTTTTCTGATAGAGTGTTTTGTGGGCAAAGGCAAGTTAATTAAAGAGAAGAAGATGAGGAAGTTCAAGCCACTTGAGCTGCTTAAGTGATGAGCAGTGATGTGACTTGTATGAGTCATTAGTGGCAAACTTGGAGATTTCATTGTAACAAGCTTTGAGTTTGGCTAGATCTGTCTTGTGGAGGTTGGTTAAGATTGGAGGGGGTGTACAGGAAAGTTGAGAGGAGGTGGGTTCTAGAAATGGTGGCTTTTTATGTTATTTGTCAGAAATCTGTAGTTTCTATATAGGAGACCTAGTTTTTTGTGAACTTTTTTAATGGATTGGGCAATGTAAATATCAAATTTCAGGTTATTGTCAATTTCCACTCCTAGTAATTTAGCACAGATTGTTGAGATGATAATAGTTTTATTTTTAGAGAGGATACTGAAGGTTGTGGATGAGGAGGTGTATCGGGTCGGGTAGAAGAAAGGAAGTTTTATTTTGCTGGGATTTAGGATAAGTTGGGAGCCAGTGAACCAGGAATCAGTGGATAAGAAGGAATCTTGAGTAATAGTATGGAAGTCTTTGAGGGAGGAAGCTGAGCAAATCAGGGTAGTGTCAACAGAGTACTGAACCACCGAGGCTTGGGGTGTAGCTGAGTTGAGTTGGTTGGTTGGTAAAAAGAGAAAAAAAGAAGAGGACCAAGGATGGAGCCTTGTCAAAGGCCTTGGAAAGGTCTAGGAATATTGCTGATACAAATTGACCATTATCTCTATGTTGGTTAACCGTGTTAGTAAAGGACAGTAGGGCTGTGGTGGTGTAGTGCGATGGGCAAAAACCATGTTGGATATTTGATAGGAGTTTGTTTGTAAGGAGATAGTCCATAAGTTGAGTGTGTACGACCCTTTCCAGAATTTCTGAGAGAGGGGATAGAATCGCAATTGGTTGATAGTTTAGTTTGGTGGAGTTACCTCCTTTGTGTAAGGCTAAGATGTGGGAGATTTTCCAGATGGTGGGGACATAAGCACCAGATAATGACCTGTTTATAAGTCTGGATGCAGGGTATGTGATTGTTACTACTGCAATTTGCAGGAAGTCAGCATGGAGACTGTTGGCAGCTAAGGTAGTAGGCTTAAGTTTATTTAGTAGTTTTTTGATGGTGTTAGTGGAGACTGGGTTTAGTGTAAACTGGCTGTTGCTTTTGGGAGGGTGTAAACTGTTGTGGTTTGGGGTAGGAGGGGTGTGGTTTGGGCTGGTCTGGGTCACTGCAAGCTGTTGAATTGATTCTGTGAAGTAAGTATTAAATTGAGTGCCTAAGTTCATGGAGTTGTTGCCTGTTGTTGGGGTGGGAGTGATTGTTTTTCCAGGATGCAATATATTGTTAACTGCTGCCAAGAGTTTTTGAGGGTTATTTTGATGTTTATTCTGTATGTTGTAATAGTAATTGCTTTTGTCTAATTTTACTAGTTTCTTTGCTTTATTTTGGAGTTCTAGGAAGGTTTGTTTAGTTATATTGGATTTGGTATATGATACTGTTCCCAGACTTTATCTCTGGCTCTGAGTAGAGATCTGGATTCTTTACTTAGCCAGGGTGTGTATTTTGATTTCACTCTAATAGTTCTAAGGGGGCATGATAGTTGAGTATGTTTAGGAAGATGGAGTTAAAGGAGAAAATGGCTTCTTCTACAGGCAGGTGCTTGAGAGGTTCCCAAATGCAGTTTTTAGGGCAGAGATAAACCTGTTTGGATCAAAGTTTTTTTTTGTTTCTGATAAGACAGATGGAGGGCTGGCAGTTTTGATGAATGTGGTTTCTTAGGAGAAAGGTTGGGTTGTGGTCACTTAGGCAGTCAGGGAGGCGGCCTGGGCGGGATGAGAGACTGAGGTTGCTAAGCAAAATTCAACTGAGGATGGACTAATGCATCAAAGTTTTATCAGGCCTAGTGGGAGGCATGATGAGTTGGGTGAAGACGTAAAGGTTTACATGGGATGTAGGGTTTGAAGAGGAACAAAGGATCCAATTAATATTAAAGTCGCTCATTAGTATAGTTTCTTATTGGAGAAATATGGAGGTCCATTGTAGTACACTTTCAAGTGCACCGATATTGTTGCCTGGTGGAATATATCCAACTATAATATTTAGGTGTTTTTTATGGTTAATTGTTAACTTAGCAAATATTAATTCTGTATTATCAAATTCAGATATGGAGAGGTCCAGAAGGTCTAGTATAAGGTGATCTTTGAATAAGATTGCAACACCTCCTCTGTTTTTGTTTTTCCTATCTTTACATGGGAACGTGGGATGCTGTAACCGGGGCAGTAATTTAATTGCTATTGATATCTGGTTTAAGCCATGTTTCTGTTAGTGTTATAATGTCAGGCAAGTAAAGGGATAGTAGGGCATGTAGTTCATGGACTTTGTTTGCTTTGCTTCTTACATCCATATTAATGATAAGGGAGGATTGCATCTATGGTGGAGTATAGCAAGTGTTGATGGTGAAGGGCTGGCTAATGAACTGCATTTGGGGGTGGAACCAGGATTAGGATGAATGTCTCCTGAGCACCTTAAATGCATAATTATGTGTAAAAGGAGCTTGGAGAGTTTGTGTTGAAGTTTTGAATATTTCAGAGCTACTGGTGATGTGGAATGATGAAGAAGGACTTTGATTGTGTGATAGTCTATAAAGGTGGTATGGAATAAAGTTGTGGCTAAACTGTGGTGTTATGAACAACTTAGGTAGTGGAATGAGGAGGTTTGCCAGGGAGGGGGAGTAGTGGATAGTAAGTGAGTGTCATAGGTGGAGAATGAGTGTAGGAGTATGTGTTAAGCTAGTAGCGATATGGAGGAGTGTTGTATTCAAAGGCTTCATTTTGAGGTTGAGCTGGTGTGCGAGATTGCAGTAGACAGGGAATAATGCAGGAATATTAAATGTAGTAGGAAGAGATATAATGTTAGAGGAATGTAAGTGGGTGCTTTGGTAAGGTTTTTTGGGAATATTGCATGTTGTGTACTTCTACCTGGCTGGAAAGATGGAGAGGGGAAGATGAAGTGAGGGAAGGGACTAATGTAGTGGGGTGTGGAACTGGTTGGTGTGATGTTGTAGGATTGGGTGTTTGGTGGTGGGTGTGGTTATGCTTAAGTATAAGTTTAGGTGAAATGGGATGAGTGGAAATTGGGGCAGGGTAGGTGAGCAGAGTGAGCTCAAGCACAGCGGGGGCGACTGGAGTGGGTAGAACCAATGGAGGGCAGATTGCAGCAGTAAGTCAGTCGAAAAAACTATCTACAAGTTGGAACTAAGGTAGGCAGCAGGTCAGTGCCATCTAAGACACAAATGTAAAGAGAAGCAGAGGTAGTGTTTAATTTAACACAGTGGACCAACTGAGAATTGAAGCACAGTAGTATGGGTGAGGGAATGAAGAAGTAACTTTGTGGAGAGGGTCTGGGCAAGGGACAGTTTTGCTGGGCTGCTATGCCCTTGTAAGTGTCCACTTAATAGAGATGATACAACTGGAGAGCTTTTAGCTGCAAAAGTAGAGCAAATATGGTGTCCAGGATTTTTAAAACCTTTTGGTGTGTTGCACCTGAGCAATCACTTGGGGGGGAGGGGGAAGGGAGGGAAACAATCAAATTGGAGTAAAGAGTAGCAGGGGAGAATCCAAGGCACCCTGCAAACCTAGCTAATTAGCAAAAGAAATAAGGTAAACAAACAGACAACCTGTTCAAGGACTGGAAGGTTTCTCTAAGAAAAAAATATCAGTAAGAGTACACCACAGGTAGAAGTTGTATGCTGCTTACTAGTCTGCAATGGCAGATTTTGTTCCATTTTACATTTGTATTCCCCTTTGCTCTTTGTTTTCTGCATACTACAAAGCTAAAGATAAAAGCAGCTTGAGACTTTCCGCCTTTGGTGTTTAATTAGTCAAGAATAAATACTGAGGGGGAGGAACAGAAGGCTATGACTCTACTGACAGGGACTAAATACCTTAACATAAAACAGATAAGTTAATCAAAATGTATCAACCGTGAAATGGATGAAAGGGGTGGGGGCCTAAGAGAAAGAAGGTTTGCAGCTGTCGCCCCTGGGGTATGCCCTCTAGCTGACTGTAACAACAGATTTTAGCAAGGCATAACAGTAGTCACAAAAGCAGGCACCTACACTACGCATAAATGGCAAGAGCAAGGTTCCTGGAGTTAAAGCTGGGGTTGCAGTCTTTATTTCATGATGATAGTTGGTTAGAGTTTCCTTTGCTTTTAAGTGAAGTGACAGGAGTCCTTGCTCATACAAGTGTGTGTGTGTGCATTGGGGGGGGGGGGTGCTGGGACCAAAAGCGACCAGGTGGCCAGTGGCTCTAAAAGTTGCAAAGAAGACAAAAGGAAAGAATATAAGACTAAAAGCACCAAAAATAAGGGCATCAAAATAGACATCATAAATATTGTACAGAATGCAGAGTGGGTTAACATAGCCTACTAAAAGTCACCAAAACAAATACACTGAGACTCTACAACCAAATGTATTTAGCAGCAGTCAGTGTAACTAGTTAGACTATCCCATTACCAGACAATATTGCAACAATGTAGCAGTTTCCCAATTTACCATAAATATCATTCAGCATTTTACAATGTATTTTTAACTTACAGAAACAAAGTATTCAGTAGCAACAGTCAGTGTAACTAGTTAGAATATCCCATTACCAGAAAATACTGGAACAATGCAGCAGTTTCACCAGTATACCATGAATATCATTCAGCACTTTACAATGTATTTTTAACTTATAGAAACAGAGTATCAGTGTATGTTATCGAAGAATCTGAGTCTTCACATCATGGAAGGGACTGTTTATATTTTTACACTAATATATTTAGTTCACATTTCTTGATTATTTTCCCATGACTGAATTTCCAGGAAAAACTGATTAAAAAAGGCAAATCTCTATGTCTAGCACACAATTTCATAATGAGCAGTGGCAACATCATGCATAGTGGTACCCAAGCAAAACAGTTCAAATAAAGTTCAGCATGGCACTTAAAATGCCTCACTGAACCTACCTTTACTGTGTGCATGTCCACTCCATACAATTCCAGCCATTTTGCTTTGTTCAGATAATTCACTTCTGCTTGAGCTGGGCTCTTCCCCCTGTAAGACAGCAGGTCCGGTCAGTCAAGTGTGCTGGAAATATTTTGTACTGATAGCAACAGCAAACAGCAAAATACCAAGAAAAGCAAATAATTAAAATTCTCAGAGAAATACTTATCTTCAAATAAATAGTTCAACAATAAAGAACCAACAGCCCCTGCTCCCTGCATGGTCAAACTAGTATGTCCATAATTTCATATTAAGGGGTATACAGAATAGCAGGACAGCACTAATTCTGCTGCTCTAGGAGATGAAGGTGTCAAGGTAAAAGGTGGGCTACCACCTGGGCCACGTGCCATCCAGCAAAAAAAAAAATACACAAGGGCGTTTCAGGCTTCATCATAACATTTCTGGTAAACATATGTGGTCTGTATTTGATGGGCCAATAGTTGCATACACTACTGTGCAACTGTGTAGTGCAACCTAGGCAAAAACACTATGACCCATTAAAGGAGCAGGTGCAAACAGCACTCAGGTATGAGCCCTGTAACATCTGTTCACTCTATATCCTTGAAGTAAACTGTTTCTGTCTTCTAAAATCACATTTACAGACACCTTACATCAATTAAAATAAAACATCCGAATAGAAACACACATGTGAGTAGAATTCACCATCAGATTACAATACTAGTAATAAAACAGCAGGGTTCCTATTACCAGATCGGAGACGCAGTTTGTCAAATGCATCTGGATCGAACCAAAAAGAGCGAAAAGACAAAATAGTGAAGTGGCTTTTCAGCAAATTCTTTCACTGGGAAAGAATTCACTTGGCCGCTTTTGTTACTTGCTGTTTTCGGCACTGTAGTGCGATCTCGTAGTTGGTATATTTAAGTAGGGGGGTTGTGGGGGGCTATGTAACGTTTTAAAGTGTTTTTTTGTTTTTTGTTTTTTTATTTTGGAACAGCAATTTTTTTCCATTGGAAAAATCTCTGTTCTGAGGTTTCGCTTACATGGGGTCGATTATTTATCGTTCACTTTTGTAAGCATGCGATAATATAATATAGACCCAAACAGCAGCAATCATTTATGTTGCCTATTATTTGGTGCACTGAAACTGTTTGCATGTTTGGCTATCAGCTGTCTAATTTGCATTGCCTTGTATATAGTAAGTAAGGGTTTCTACTGTTGTGTTATTTAATACTGTAAAACAAACAAGTGGTGTGCTTTAACTTTGCTTTCATTAGTTCAGTTTGATTGGTCACCTCCTTAAGCCTTTTTACTAATTTCTGGGAAAAGTCTGGGGTTGCTGAAAAAGTGTGTTTGCTTTGACTTAATAAAGTTGATGTTACTGCACTGTTTGGTAATCAGCACCATCATTTAGGTGTTAAAAAGTGCTGCAATTTATTCTGAACACATGCATCCTTTTCTTCCAATCTGCCCAAACCCTGCCTAATTCATTTAACCAACCTTTGAAGGATGAGAAGAGCAAAAGATAACTTAGTGGTTTTCAGTCATCTTAGTCATGTATGAAAATATCCTATATGACAGTAAACATGCACAGGGAGGACTTTAAGGCATTTTTCACATCTCTATACAAAGGACTTCAGTCAATAGTGTCTAATTCCATTCAGAGAGATACAGCTTCACCTTCTGTAATGCATCTCCCAGATAAAGAATGGAGGGACTCATGGCTTTCTAAAACCACAATGTGGCTAGAGAGGAGTATGCTGTCTTAGGCCACTATTCAGTCTTTGTATCCCCCGCATGAAGTGTGTGTGTCCCGCATGAAGTGTGTGTGTGTGTGTGTGTGTGTGTGTGTGTGTGTATATATATATATATATATATATATATATATATATATATATATATATGTGTGTGTGTGTGTGTGTGTGTGTGTGTATACATATCTTTGTATATATGTATACACACGCGCACACACACACACACACACATATAAATAAATAAATATATATATATATATATATATATATATATATATATATATACGCTCACAGGCGCGCACACACATGTATATTTCCACATATACAAAACAACCTACAAATGACACTTAACCACCTCTCAGTTTAAATACTTAGACTTTGGCTGGCTGAGTGTTTAGATGTCCGATACCATGTGAGCACAATTAAGTCAAAAATCAACTCCCTCCTGGTGCTTCTTTGGAGGCATAGAGGGATAAAGCCCCGACTGCAACCCAGGTTCGATTAAAGGAAAACTCCACCTTAGAACTCAAAAAACATGTTTTTTTTTTTTCACTGTAGTTTTGTTTTCTGAGCTATTTTAATGCCTCAAAATTACTCCAAGTGCTTCTTTTGCAATTTGAATGTGTTTTCCTCAAAATGGCAGATGATGGGGCCTGCTTTGGTAATGTGAGCTTGTTTTCCGGTTTTCATTCCTTCTTCCCAGAATGCATTTCAGGTCCTCTTTGTATGAGTCATGCTAAACATAAGAAAGTAGTCTTGTTTTCTCATGCCATTAAAACAGAATCTTCATAAAAAAAACAACTGGATAACCACAGCTAAATTTACTCCACTTTAATAAGAACAGTACTTCGAAAACATATAGGACAATCACTTTCGCATAAAACAAATGCTTCCTCAGATCATCATCAGACCTCCCAACCGTCCCGAATTACTCGGTTTTTACCGAGTTTTGGGGTCCAAATGAAGGGGTTCCACGATTCCCGAGTGGCACCCCTTCATTTCCGATTTCTTTGTTTTTTTTTTATTTTTTTAATTTTCGCGCTGTCGGAGCCGACGTCATCACGTGCGCGATGACGTCAGCTCCTTCAGCACTAACAGCCAGTCGGAACTGAGCTCAAGGAGCTTACGTCATGATTTCCGGCTGGCTGTGAGCAGGCGGGAAGAAGTACTTTAAATTGTTGCTGGCTGCTGCTGAGAGTACAATACTCATTTTGCTGCCATTTTAAAGTTCGAACAGAAACGCGGGAACTAGGGAAGTGCTCTTAAACTGTTGTGGCCAAGAATGCAGGCTTTGCTGTTTCCGATCCGACAGAAACTGCTGACTTTGGTGCTGCCTGAGCCTGCCTCCCGTTTCAGACAGAGAATGCTGCTGATGCTGAGAGGGACTTTGCTTCTGCGTTCTGCTGTATTGTTGCTGCCACTGCTAAGCTGAGGGAATAGGGACTTAAAGCTGCTGCCAGTTCGCATACTGCCTAGGTAAGGATGTGATAGCTTTACTTCTTAAAATCTTATCCCGATTAGCCATATGTTTCCGTCTGAAAAAAGAAAGGGTCTTTTACTTTCGTATCTGGAATTACCATCTGCAGAAATATTTAAACCCAAGAAAAGAAAGTATTTCAGTATGTTCACTTCTTCCTGATGTAGTTGTACAGTATGCAGTAAGGATCCATGATTTGGCTTAGTTGTCCATCTGAGTTCTTCTGTATATTGGTGAAGCAGATTTAGTTAGTAAGCATTTCTTAATGCTCCAAAAGAGCTAGAGAGGGAGGGAGGAAGAGAAGAGAGACGGAGAGAGGGAGGGAGAGTGAGTGCAAAGTGCATGTGTTTTTTGTGTGTGTGTGTGTGTGTGTGTGTGTGTGTGTGTGTGTGTGTGTGTGTGTGTGAGCCAAGGGTGTGTCGCTGTGAGCATTAGCATTAGTAGCTGCATTACCAGTATTTGCGCAAATTACAAACATTATATTTGTGAGCCGTTACAAGTGCAAGCATTTAAGGGAATATTTATTTGCAAGCAGTTGCGGTTATATTTGTGAGCAGGCTCAGCAGGGATGAATTACGAACAGAGCTGTTTGCTGCTGTAAGTAAGTGTGTGATAAGAGTGTAAAATGCACACTCGATTGCTCTGATTGTTTTAGAAGGAAGCGTATAACGTTTTTGCTGTTAGAGTTCCTTAGAGCAGGAGCCAGTGATACATGCAGCCGGGAATGCTTGCAATATTTATAACAGCAGTGGACTGTTTTAATGCTGGTCTGGTTCTCCGAAATGATTTACTCTTTAGTGGATAATGTGGTCTTTCTTCTTGGTAGTGTGCCCCTATTGAAAATTTGGTAGAATAAAAAGAGGAACCAAAACAAGCATGTTGGTTTTAGTTTGGGGATCTGCAAAGGTGATTGTCCTAACCTGAGAGGCTGAGACTACTAGTAGAGCTGCAATACCCAGCTACATAGTGACCATTGCTACTAGGACATAGTGCCGGCTTGCAGGTACTGATAACTGCATTTATCTAACTCTTGTGGGCTCGCAGGGATGCAGTGAGAAGTGCCTGCTTCACAAAGCCTTCTACAATGACTTTGAAAGAGGAGCGGTAACTTTAAGCAGCATATAAAAGTTTGTTACGGTACCCTGTCCTATCCTCACAGTGTACAGCAAGGGTGTAGTCAGGCATACTCGTGTGCTTAGATGAGTACTTTTTTTTGAGCATCTCTCGATAAAAGAGCACAAAAAATAAACATCTGGTTTAACTTGCTGTTTAACATGCTTTTTCTGACTGGAATTCACCTTTAAGTAGTCTTTTTTATAGTTAGAGAATACAAACTTGCCATATTCTCCTGCGAGAAGTGGAAGAAAATGTTTACTTTTGGCGTATGGTGGAGCTCTCTAAATGATTTGTTTAACTGCATGTTATGCAAGATTCTGTAGTGCAAGTGCTTGGCTACATGACCCAATTTTATGTGTAGTATTTACTGTTAAGTCCATTGGTACGGAGGGCTAGTGATCCACTTAACCCCCACTCCAGTCTAGTTTTAAAGGTGGAAGAGGTTAAAGACTGCCAGCCAGCCCTTACCAATGGATTAATGATAAATTAACAAGAAAATGTCAACAATGAATATTCAGCTGTTGGGCTGCATAACAAGTTTAGAAGAGCATTTGGTGACTGTATGGAAGAATACTGGAGTAACGGCTAACGGGAACTCTGCTTACCTGGATAGGTCAAGCAAAAAGAGACTAAACTGAGTAATGGTAAGAGATGTGTGTCTTCTAGAAATCATTGGTACTGTCTGCTGCATTTTTGCCTTTGTAAATGGGTAGGAACAGTGTTTTTTCATGTAAACTCAAAGAAGGATACTGAAATGTGGAAGTGCATACTTGCCCCTGTTTAAATGGAGCTTTTAGACAGCTGAAAGTTATGTTCTGAGCTTTGTCCAGATTTTTTTTTGTACTAAGAGTTCAGAGAGCTATGATGAGAAGTAAGAACATTTGTGCTAACAGTTCAGAGATATGGTGAGTGAGAAGTGAGAACTGAATTTGTATTCCCCCATTATTGGCTTTTTGTCCATGAGGTTAAGAGCTATGTTGAGAAGTGAGAAATGAATTCACTAAATGATTTCAGTCTTCCTATTTTTCAGGCAGCTGCTGATTTGGGATAGTGGTATATTCTGAATGTAGTGCATAGAGTCCTGGGTTCAAAACCTGCCAGTGAAATGCATAATGGTAGCACAGCATTTTATTCTAGCAACTGTACAAAATTATACAAGCAATGTTTAAAATGTGTCCCTGGTTTTTGACCTTTTGTCCCCCTCCCCCCCAAAAAAATGAAATTGAAAATAAGTGTGAGACGCTGTGCAAGATGCCTCTGGCTTACACTACTGTCATTCTATTTATAGTGTGGGTGTGGAAGCAGACTTTTTATCCACCACTGGCCAGATGCATTTTCTTTGGATGTGGTGTGTGTGTGGGTTTCAATGCTGTTTCAATGAATGTGAGTTTCAAGGGCAAAGTTCAATGTTAAGCCTATTTTCATTGTGAGACAGTATTGCTTTGTAAACCAGATGACGTGACGTCTTTTAATGTTTCTGCATTGTTGTGCTGTAAAATGTAAAAATAAAATTCAGATCATTGTAGAAGTAAAGCAGTATGCATAAATTAGTAGTGTTTATGGTAAATGGAGCAAAATAGCCAGGTAACAGGACACTGGAATGGCTGCAGGGGGACTCTAGTGCCATGTTTTGGTTGTCTGTTTTCAATTTGCATTCGAAAGTTGGTATCCCAGAATTCCACTGGAGTGGGTGGGGTTACATAATTATGTATGCAAATTAGATGTTAATCAGCGTACAGATTTGTACCTATTTTTCATGGGCCTTGTCCAGATTTTTGATGTTTCCAGGTTGAGAGGTATGATCATCATATTCAACAAAACAGCACATACTACATTTATATTACAAACTGACCAATCACAATGCTAAAAATTGGAGCCAAAATGACATCACCATTAGTAGGAGAATATTACATCTCAAATCATTTGTGCTTGTGATTCTTTAACTTCCACCCCTTTAGGGTGGGTTTAATTCTAACACAATTGTTAAGGCCAGGAAATCTATGTGCTTGCATCCTTAGAATCAATTTTAACTCATTCTGTTCCAAGTAGTTGTTCACATCACCTCCTCTCAAAATTTTATGTATACACTGTAATACCCTAAATGTAAATTGGTGTTTAGGAAACTCTAGCTGATGTTTGGCTAGTGCATTTTTAATATCTCCCTTCCTTATATCCGAGAGATGTTTAAGTATTCTATCTCTTAATTTTTGGATAGTTTTGCCCACGTAAAAACATGGGCAAGTGTCACACGTGGCCAAATATACCAATTACATAGTAGTGCAGTCAGCATAAAATCTAGTTCGAAAAACAAAATCTAGGGTAGGATGTTCAAAAACCTGCTCCTTGCTCAACACTTTACATACAGAACAGTGCTTACAAGAGTATGTCCCTAACCTTTGATCTTTGTTCTGCATTACTTTCTTGTCATTGCATAGTAGTTGTTTTAAGTTTTGACTATTTTTATATAAAAAACTGGTGTTGTTCCAACAAAATTGACAATTTTGTTATCCAATGTTAGAAGATGCCAATGTTTCTGTATTATATCTCTTACAATCTTATTATTGCTAGTATAGTTGGTCACGAAGGAGGTGGGGCGTCTACTTTTATTATTCATAGCATTTCTTCTAGGCACATAAGTTCTATATGTCATATCATTTACATTATTTGTTACCATTCCTGTTGATCATTATCAAAGCATTCTACATTGGGCCCATGGGTAATACGTCCTGAAACATTGCCTTGATTCCCTATTGTCATTAAATGTGGCACTCTAACTGTAGCACTAGCATACCCTCTATCAATAAACATCCTTTCCAGGGCATCTAACTCTGTCTCAAGTTCAGTTTCGTTATTACAAATTCTTTTTACCCTCAGAAATTGACTCTTAACTATACTGGAAAATACATGCCCTGGATGCATGCTGTCTCTAGATAGGAGACCATTTCTCCAACAAGGTTTCCTATATAGAGTCGTATTGATTCCACTGGTACCATTCTTCATAAGTGTAACATCCAGAAATTCCACTTGTTTATTAGAATGTGTAACTGTAAACTTCAAAAAATTCATAGTGGAGTCTAGATATTCAATAAATAATGAGAGAGAGATGTAGCATCCCCCTGCCAAAGTATAAAGACGTCATCCACAATACGCCTATAGAATTTGATAACTCTACTCAAAGCACTATCATACAAATGGTTACATTCCCAGAAGTACATAACCAAATTTGCGTATGAATTGGCACATGGGGTGCCCATAGTGACACCCCATTTCTGATGGAATAGTTGTTCTTCAAACATGAACACATTATTATGCAAAATTAAATCTAGTAATGCGCAAACTAAGCCTATGTTGCAATGTGATTCATGTTCATCTTTACCAAGTATGTATCTGATCGCCTCAACCCCATAATCATTGGGTATAGAGGTGAAGAGGTTTTTAACATCCATTGCAACCATTAGTAGAGTGGTAACATCATTCATATCAGTAAATTCTGATAAATCATGTAAAAAACGTGTAGTATCTTTCAGAATGGTGTCAGTAGAGAATACTGCAGGACTTAATTGGCCCTCCACATAGATGGAGAGGGGTTCAATTACCCAACCCCCTCCAGCTACTATAGGTTTCATTGGTGGAGTGGTTAATGACTTATGTATCTTCGGCTGTCCCTTAATAACAGGTATCTGAGGAGAAGGTACATGAAAAAACTGATATACCTCTTCATTAATCTCTCTGCTCATAAGTAGATCATACAGACATTCTCCTACATAGTTAACAATCCTTCTATATTGTGGCCAATCTATCAAGCAGTAAGTTTCAACATCATTCAATAAATCAAACATTGCACGTAAATAGTCATTGGCATTCATTACAATGATCACACCATCTTTATCAGATAGTTTAATGGTCAGTTGTATTGTGTATCAAGTTTTGGAAAGCTTGATGTTCATTAATATTCAAGTTATAGAATCTGTTTTGTTTATCTTGATTTAAAATTTCAATAAAATCCCATTCACAAGCTTGTGCAAACAGCTCAACATGAGCTGGTAAGTCTAGTGAAAATGTACTAGGCCTTTTATATGCAGCATTAGATGTATTTTGTGAGTCACCAAAAATCAAGTTTAATGCTATCCTTCTCGCAAACAGCCTCAGGTAAATTAAAACATCACTCACCCTAGTCATGGTTGCCGGCACAAAAGTTAGTCCTCTGTTTAGCACAGTTCTCTCATGCTGGTCTAAACGATAGTTGGACAAATTCACTATTAAATTTACTAACGCTTCATCTTTCATTGTGTCGGACCTCTCTCTCTCTCTCTCTCTCTCTCTGTAGATACCTTTCTCTTTTGTCTCCCCCTGCTGGTTGAATGTGTATACTGCGGTATCTTTGACTGCACAAGAAGTGGTACAAAATGTGTGTGTGTGTGTGTGTGTGTGTGTGCGTGTGTGTGTGTGTGTGTGAGTGTATAATAATACATGTAGTATGTAGAATACTAATGTGAGATGCAGTACCGTGTTTAAATGTACGTGTGTGTGTGTGTGTGTGTGTGTGTGTGTGTGTGTGTGCGCTCATTTAAACCAAGTTAAGTTACTTCTGATTTCCTTTTCTTAATGCAGGGGTACGTAGTAAACATATGTTAAAGTAAATTCAGCTGTATATCATGGTTGTCATAAATGGTCACATTTTCTTTGTGGACTACAAAATGCTCACGCACTCTAACAATGTAAGGACCGACTCAAAGTCAGCGGGAATCTTACCTGGATCTGCATGTACCAGATATGCAACTCCCTCTGGGAGGATGTCATAGAAAAAGACCTTTTTTGTAAACATCACCAATGCACCTAGTTGATAGGGTTGCCACTTTTCTCTCTTTCTGCAGTTCTGTCCTGGGAGGGAGGACTTGAAAATGGTAAATGTGTTGATACTTTACAAGGAAAAACATATTTTCTGACTTTTCCCTAAATGTCACAGAAATCTTTGACACTACATTTAAGTTATCTGAAGATATAAACTATTATAAAAAAACAGAATTTAAAGCTTAGCATTTCAATACTGTTGCTGCTGCTTAAGTTAATTTGTCAGAAGAGGTGACAACTGCTTTTAAACCCCTGACTGATCTAATTGGTTTGTTTTGCTATGAAAAGAGAGTGTTAATTTCTCTTCCCTTCTGCAATAAAAACAATGGAAACTTCCATAATTTGCTGTCTTTTTACAGCAGTTGCTGTGTTCCTGACATTAGCAGGATTAATTGTCCATCTAAGATTGACAGCAGTACCTGACAGGGTAAACTACAGATTTATCTGCGTCTATGATATGTCATACAGGCAGAGACAAATTCCTCTGAAAAATATGTGAGAAGTTACGCTTAAAAAAACAAGGTAGGCTTTGCCTTCCTTTGATTCCAATGCAAGAAAATGAAAGTTTAAAAAAGTACAAGCAGGCTTATGGTACCTACACAATACTGGAAACATACTGTAGGTAGAAAAGAAACCTAAGGATTGAGTTAAACTGTAGGAATGGGAGGAGTTTTTCTTTAACAGATCAGGCAACTGACAGAGCAGCAGGGAGGATGGGAGTTCCCATCCTGGAGGGGAGGACGGTGACATGAGCATTGTGATGATCCCTGGTGGAGGCTGGGGACATCACATAGAGGAGGTGGTGTAGTCCATGCTGAGGCAGAGTGTGGAT